>NC_091302.1:5459294-5484294 GCF_038502225.1 Cherax quadricarinatus | reverse complement strand
ATTTTTGATCAGCAACGCCACTCCTCCACCCCCCCTGTTCCCTCTGTTTTTCCTCAGGATTTGGTATCCCGTTGGAAAGATGGCATCTGTTATCATACCTGTAAGCTTGGTTTCTGTGAGAGCTATGATGTCCGGTGATGCTTCTTTGACTCTTTCATGCCACTCCTCCCACTTATTTGTTATTCCATCAGCGTTTGTGTACCATACCTTCAGTTTCCTTTCCAACACTGTGGTTTGGGGGGCCTGTGAGGGTGGGGGACCTGGTGGCATACTGTGGGATTCTATAGCTCGGTGTTGGGTGGAGGCTGTGGGTATGGATTGTAGTGTGTGTTGGGATGGTGTGATAGGTTGTATGGTTCTGAGAGTATGTGTGTGTGAATGTGTGTGTGTGTATGTGTGTGTGTGTATGTGTGTGTGTATGTGTGTGTGTGTATGTGTGTGTGTGAATGTGTGTGTGTGTGTGTGTGTATGTGTATGTGTGTGTGTGTGTATGTGTGTGTGTGTATGTGTGTGTGTGTATGTGTGTGTGTGAATGTGTGTGTGTGTATGTGTGTGTGTGTATGTGTGTGTGAATGTGTGTGTGTATGTGTGTGTGTGTATGTGTGTGTGTGTGTATGTGTGTGTGTGAATGTGTGTGTGTGTATGTGTGTGTGTGTATGTGTGTGTGAATGTGTGTGTGTGTATGTGTGTGTGTATGTGTGTGTGTGTATGTGTGTGTGTGTATGTGTGTGTGTGAATGTGTGTGTGTGTATGTGTGTGTGTGAATGTGTGTGTGTGAATATGTGTGTGTGTGTGTGTGTGTGTGTGTGTGTGTGTGTATGTGTGTGTGTGTATGTGTGTGTGTGTATGTGTGTGTGTGTATGTGTGTGTGTGAACGTCTGTGTGTATGTGTGTGTGTGTATGTGTGTGTGTGAATGTGTGTGTGTATGTGTGTGTGTGAACGTGTGTGTGTATGTGTGTGTGTGTATGTGTGTGTGTGAACGTGTGTGTGTGTGTGAATGTGTGTGTGTATGTGTGTGTGTGAACGTGTGTGTGTGTGTGAATGTGTGTGTGTATGTGTGTGTGTGAACGTGTGTGTGTGTGAATGTGTGTGTGTATGTGTGTGTGTGAACGTGTGTGTGTGTATGTGTGTGTGTATGTGTGTGTGTGTGTATGTGTGTGTGTGAACGTGTGTGTGTGTGTATGTGTGTGTGTATGTGTGTGTGTGAACGTGTGTGTGTGTATGTGTGCGTGTGAACGTGTGTGTGTGTGTGTCGCCCAACACTGGACTATATATGTTGCAGCTTGTAGGTCACTATTGCAAGGTTCGACAACAATTTTTTGTACTAGAATTCCAGAGAGAGAAATTGCTTTACCTCTCACTCCTTCATATCTTTTCTACCTCACACATCCTCTTGCAGTATCACCCATTTACTCAATATATATATATATATATATATATATATATATATATATATATATATATATATATATATATATATATATATATATATATATATATATATATATATATATATATATATGTCGTGCTGAATACGTAAAACTGATCACTAAGCAAGAACTCATTTAAAATTAAGTCCTTTCTAAAAAATTTCTCCTATACGTTTAAAGATATAGTTTTTTATTTATTTTAATGTAAAAATTAATAATTTTGTACCAAAAGAACCTTAGAAAACTCATCTAGCCTTATTATAACAAGTACAATTTAATTTAACCTAATCTAGCTAAATATATTTTAAATAAATTTACAGTAATTTAATAATAAACAAACATAATGAAATATATTTTTTTTCGTTAGGTTCAGAATGATTTTTGCGAATTTATTACATACACAAATTTTCACTTGCCTTATTCGGCAAGAACAGCATTGCTATTTAAACCAAAATCGCAAGTTTTGCCTATTCAGTACAACATATATGTCGTGGCCTTAACAATTTCATCCCACCGTAGTCTCCCTTCGTCCCTATCCAAGTTTGGGGGACGGTATATCATGCCAAAAATTTATTTTTCATACTCCTCTGAAAATTCTACCCAGACTCTGTAAGTATTATTTCAGACTTTATACCAGTTTTTATGCAGCAGTTCAAGTGATCTCGATCATACAATGTCACCCACCCCCATTTTCGATGTTTCTGTCTACTTGGAACAATTTAAAACCCTGAATGTGACATTCAGCAGGCATGTCCTAATTGTTCATATTATGGCAAATACGTCAATGTTACCAGCACTTGCAACTAATCTCAACTCGTTCATCTTATTTCTAGCACTACGACTATTTGTGTAATATAAATTTAGAAACCCTCCCTTCTCCTTTCCCTTCCTGTTCATTTTTGTTCCTCCACTATCCCTATTACTGTCCTCGTCACCTAGTGCCACTGGCTTTCCAATATTCACCAAAAATTCTACCTTATTCTGCCTATAACTGGTTCCCCTAAAACTCACAATATCACTACTTCATTGGTTTCCCACAAAAACCCATACCACAAACAATGCCCAGTTTAAAGTGTTAACAATACCCTCCACTGCACTGGCCAGTGCCCCCACCCCAGTCCTAGATAATTATTTCGTTTCATAACCAAAGTAAACTAGAGTATTCTTTTGGCCATGATATTAAACTCTATATTGATGTATATAATTCAAGAGAATAATTCAGGAGAATAGGATAGCAGATGAACAAGGAGGCTTTAGGAAAGGTAGGGGGTGTGTGGACCAGGTGTTTACAGTGAAACATATAAGTGAACAGTATTTAGATAAGGCTAAAGAGGTCTTTGTGGCATTTATGGATTTGGAAAAGGCGTATGACAGGTTGGATAGGGGGGGCAATGTGGCAGATGTTGCAAGTGTATGGTGTTGGAGGTAGGTTACTGAAAGCAGTGAAGAGTTTTTACGAGGATAGTGAGGCTCAAGTTAGAGTATGTAGGAAAGAGGGAAATTTTTTCCAAGTAAAAGTAGGCCTTAGACAAGGATGTGTGATGTCACCGTGGTTGTTTAATATATTTATAGATGGGGTTGTAAGAGAAGTAAATGCGAGGGTCTTGGCAAGAGGCGTGGAGTTAAAAGATAAAGAATCACACACACAGTGGGAGTTGTCACAGCTGCTCTTTGCTGATGACACTGTGCTCTTGGGAGATTCTGAAGAGAAGCTGCAGAGATTGGTGGATGAATTTGGTAGGGTGTGCAAAAGAAGAAAATTAAAGGTGAATACAGGAAAGAGTAAGGTTATGAGGATAACAAAAAGATTAGGTGATGAAAGATTGAATATCAGATTGGAGGGAGAGAGTATGGAGGAGGTGAACGTATTCAGATATTTGGGAGTGGACGTGTCAGCGGATGGGTCTATGAAAGATGAGGTGAATCATAGAATTGATGAGGGAAAAAGAGTGAGTGGTGCACTTAGGAGTCTCTGGAGACAAAGAACTTTGTCCTTGGAGGCAAAGAGGGGAATGTATGAGAGTATAGTTTTACCAACGCTCTTATATGGGTGTGAAGCGTGGGTGATGAATGTTGCAGCGAGGAGAAGGCTGGAGGCAGTGGAGATGTCATGTGTGAGGGCAATGTGTGGTGTGAATATAATGCAGAGAATTCGTAGTTTGGAAGTTAGGAGGAGGTGCGGGATTACCAAAACTGTTGTCCAGAGGGTTGAGGAAGGGTTGTTGAGGTGGTTCGGACATGTAGAGAGAATGGAGCGAAACAGAATGACTTCAAGAGTGTATCAGTCTGTAGTGGAAGGAAGGCGGGGTAGGGGTCGGCCTAGGAAGGGTTGGAGGGAGGGGGTAAAGGAGGTTTTGTGTGCGAGGGGCTTGGACTTCCAGCAGGCATGCGTGAGCGTGTTTGATAGGAGTGAATGGAGACAAATGGTTTTTAATACTTGACGTGCTGTTGGAGTGTGAGCAAAGTAACATTTATGAAGGGATTCAGGGAAACCGGCAGGCCGGACTTGAGTCCTGGAGATGGGAAGTACAGTGCCTGCACTCTGAAGGAGGGGTGTTAATGTTGCAGTTTAAAAACTGTAGTGTAAAGCACCCTTCTGGCAAGACAGTAATGGAGTGAATGATGGTGAAAGTTTTTCTTTTTCGGGCCACCCTGCCTTGGTGGGAATCGGCCAGTGTGATAATAAAAATAATAATAAATTCAAGAATTACTCGTTTACACAGTTCATCTTGATGTGAATTGTGAAGCACTAAGAGTTAAAGACGCTGGCAAAAAGGATTCTTGAAATGGGAGAAAGTAGAGATGGTGGCAGGTAGGACTCTTGAAGATAGAAGGAGGAGTTAAAGATGGTGGCAAAGAGGACTCTTGAAAAAGGAAGACAGAGCTTCTCTTAAAGCTCTCTGGAGTTTTGGATGAATTTGAGATGACTGAGGCTAAAACTTGTTAATTAAGATGCACAATACACTAAGGCGGAGTGAGTGAAGCTCTAAGCTCTATTCTCAGAGCTCTCTGCTCTTCTCTCACAGCTCTCAGCTCTATTGGCAAAAATCTCAGCTCAATTTACACAGCTCACAGATCAATTCTCACCGCTCATAGATCAATTCTCACAGCTCTAAGCTCTATTCTAACATTTCTCAGCTTTATTCTCACAGCTTTCAACTCTATTCTTACAGCTCTCAGCTCTACCCTCACATACTTCAGCTCTATTCTTACAGCTCTCAGGTCTATTTTCACAGCTATCACCTTTATTCTCATATATCTCGGCGCAACTCTAACATCTCTCAGCTATACCCTCACAGCTCTCAGATATACAATCATAGCTCTCAGCTCTACTCATACAGCTCTCAGCTCCACACTGACAACTCTCAAATCCACTCTCAAAGCTCTCATTTGTTCTCTTTGGTTCTTTCTTTTTTTTCAAATCATATTTCGTTCTCTGTAGAGCTTTATCAAGTCACTTTACATTCTCTGTAGAGCTTTATCAAGTCACTTTACATTCTCTGTAGAGCTTTATCAAGTCACTTTACATTCTCTGTAGAGCTTTATCAAGTCACTTTACATTCTCTGTAGAGCTTTATCAAGACAGTTTACGTTCTCTGTAGAGCTTTGAATCATGTTTCACTGAATGTAGAGCTTTATAAAGTCAAGTATGACTCTAGGGTGAGCTTTATCAACTTAACTCATTAACTCAGCTAACAAAGAGTTATCTGTCATATTAATTCTGATAACAAAGAGTTAACGCAGTGTTAACTCCTGTGTTAAGTTAATGTTTACCTAACTTTAACTACTGTGTTATTTTAATGTTAACCTAATGTTAACTACTGTGTTACGTTAATATTTACCTATTATTAACTGCTGTGTTATGTTAGTAAGATGTTAAAAGTGCGTAGTAGAGTCGTCCAGGAGCTGGATGATTCATCATGTTAATCTGTATTTCTCTCTTTACATATATACATATATAAATATATATATATATATAGATAGAGATATATATATATATATATATATATAGATATATATATATATATATATACGCAATAGGATCACAGTAAACAGGTGATATCAGAATTCAGAATATGCAAAACAGCCGCTGTGAAAGACTAGCGAAATTTCAAGCTCTTTCGTGACTTCTCACATTATCAAGGAACTACAGAAAACCTACAAATAAAATTTGGTAGTTCCTTGATAATGTGAGAAGTTACTTCGAATTTCTCTGCTTTCACAGTAGTTGTTATATATATATATATATATATATATATATATATATATATATATATATATATATATATATATATATATGCACACAAACACATGCACACGACCGATATATATATAACAACACTGCGACTAGCCGAGGATTCGAACCCATGTCGTTTTGGCCCTGCCTCGTGGTGAGCGAAAATCAGATGACGCTCTAACCCACTAGACCACATAATCCTACAAAAATAAAGCACCCAGCAGAGCTAGTTGTTTTACCTTAATCCGAGGACACGGTGGTGTGGGTGCCTCTGAGCTAATTTCATTCTACTTCTCATTTGGTGTACTAGCCTCCATAAGCAGTATTTATATTATTGTGACCACAAACGAGTGGTATTGAATCAATAACAACACTGCGACTAGCCGAGGATTCGAACCCATGTCGTTTTGGCCCTGCATCGTGGTGGGCGAAAATCAGTGTACACTGTATATCTGTCAGAGTGCACTTTATATCCGCCATTTTGCACTGTATGTTTGGCGGGTCTTAGGTATACGAAGTCAGAGTTGGGATGTTAGGTAATATTTATTTAGTCTTAGATTAGTCAGGAAGTGGAACGACCTAGACAGGGAAGTGGTAGAGACGGCATCCTTACATAGCTTTAAGAGGAGGTATGGCAGGGCTCACGTAGCTAGGAGAGAGTCAAGCCAGTAGTGGTCAGCAGAGAGGTGAGGCCAGGAGCTGAGGATCGACTCCTACAACCAAATATAGGTGAAGAGCTTCACCTCGGTCTTCAAGCTGGCAAAACATGTTACCTCCAGCAAGTTGACATCAAAGTGCTTGTCAACCTCCACTTTCCCTCCACCCTACCCCTCCCTACCTTTTTCCCTCCCTCCCTCAGTTCCGTCCTCCCTCCCTCCCTCCCTCCCACCACTACTTCCATGACCAGAGTAAGAGCAAGATGTGGACCAGAGTCAAGTCGCTGAGGTCTAGGACCTCACTACATCACCGAGAGACCAGCACATCACTCCCAGTCTTATTAGAGAGATCCTTAGTAATACATTCAGTGGTCACTTCATTAGGTACACTTGTACATCTGCCTGTTAGTGCAAATATGTAATCAGCCAATCACGTGACAGCACCCCTATGCCTATAACAGGCAGACATGCAGAAGAGCCCAGACCCAGGTGGAAGAGCAAACACAACCTCCTCCAGAACCATCCACAGAAGGAATCCAACCACGGCAACCCCAATGCAACAGAACAATCTAAACCAAAACCCCCACACTGTGCCCTCTTCCCCCACCCCCTCATCACAAACCCCACCCCCACGGCAACCCACCATAGGGTCCTGCTACGGCTCCCACTACCCCAATCCCACCATTCTCCCCAGACCACAGTTTTAGAAAAGAAATTGAAGGTTTGGTATATAAACGCAGATGGAGTAACGAATAAGTGTGAGGAGTGGCATGAAAGAATCAAGGAGACGTCCCCAGATATCATAGCAGTCACAGAAACGAAACTCACTAGGATCATAACAACAAAATGCAAGGAGGCAGAGGAAAGGTTTGTTCCCAAGGGCAACAGAAATAATGGGAAGACCAGAACGAGCCCTTGGTTTACCCGACGGTGTAAGGAGGCAAAAATTAAGTGCACTAGAGAATGGAAAAAGTGCAGGAGGCAAAGGACCCAGGAAAATAAAAATATTAGTCGAAGAGCCAGTAACGAGTATGCACAGATAATGTGAAAATTTGTGTGGACTGCCTCCAAGTGAGTCGCCTACCCTGGCAAACTCTGTTGACACCGAGCTCTGAGGTGGGTACCTCAGCCTCACAAGTGGCTTATAGGACAGATTTTCACAAATGATTGGTATTGCAAGAAACTTCGCCTGCATGCACGTATAAAGGACTAACTTACTTGGTGTTGCAGCATATATCCTGATCTTCACTTCCCTAAGCTAGCCTTAGCCCCTTTGGACTCCCCCTCAGGAGCCACGTGCAACCGGGAGCATTAATTCCTGCAATATTCAATCGTAATTAGTGTCCTGCCTGCACCTCAGAAATTCCTATATCCAAGAGGGTATGTATCCCCTAGTATAACTATGCAGACTCAGACCCTAGCTTCAGACGGCTCTGAGACACTGGTACTTACTGGGCATGCTCTCTCTGTTGCACACCGGACCCACAGTTAAACTCACCCACGATCTCCCAAGACACTGACACGGGCCTGACGGAGGTCATCTACGGTACATCGAGGTGCCTCTACCCGATTTCCCCCGGGTCTCAGATGTGAAGACACGTGGGGCGCCGTCTGTTGTTCACGGCACGTCTTGTCTTGATGGTGTCTGTCGTAAGAAGAACGAGCTGGTCTCCCTTCCAGACCCTCGTCTCTTCGTTCAAACTAGGGCTGCCAGTTCTCCCTAGCTAACTTATCCTAGTGTTTGCCTACATTATCGGCCTATTACTACCTATGTTAAGGTCTTAGGTCTACATTATCATTATCTACAGATGCCTTAGTAAACCTAATATTAGTGTACTACCAGTAGAACTACCTACTCCTTCCCTGAAGGGTAAATCTATAAATAAATAAGCTTACCAACAATCGCCAACCAGAGAATGCTTTGTTTGTTTGGGAAGGTTTAAGGGCTGCCCGGCGCAGCCATCCCATACGGCCATGCTGGATCTGCTGTGGAACTTTAGGGACCAAATAAATTTCCACAGATAAGGAGGGAGGCCCATAGACGGTACGAAAACAACATAACATCTAAAGTCAAGTCTGACCCAAAACTGCTGTATAGCCACATCAGGAGGAAGACAACAGTCAAGGACCAAGTAATCAGACTGAGGAAAGAATGTGGGGAACTCACAAGAAACGACCAAGAAGTATGTGAGGAGCTCAACACAAGATTTAACGAAGTATTTACAGAGGAGACAGAAAGGACTCTGGGAAGACAGAACAGAGGGGTACACTAACAAGGGATATATCAACAACTGTTGGATGAAATGCACTCAACCAAGAAGGAGGTGAAGAAGCTACTAAGTGACCCTGATACCTCAAAGGCGGTAGGACCGGACATCTCTCCGTGGGTCCTTAGAGAGGGAACAGAGATGCAGTGTGTGCCACTAACCACAATTTTCAACACATCCCTTGAAACTGGGCAACTACCTGAGGTATTGAAGGCGGCAAATGCAGTCCCCATTTTTAAGAAAGGAGACAGAAACGAGGCACTAAACTACAAATCAGTGTCACTTACATGTACAGTATGCAAAATCATGGAGAAGATTATCAGGAGGAGAGTGGTGAAGCACCTGGAACAGGACAAGATTATAAACGACAACCAGCACGGATTCATGGAAGGCAAATCCTGTGCCACAAACCTTCTGGAGTTTTATGACAAGGTAACAGAAGAAAGACACGAGAGAGAGGGGTGGGTTGATTGCATTTTCTTGAACTGCAAGAAGGCCTTCGACACAGTTCCTCACAAGTGATTAGCGCAGAAGCTGGAGGATCAGGCTCGTGTAACAGGAAGGGCACTGCAATGGATCAGAGAATACCTGACACGGAGGCAACAACAAGTCATGGTAAGTGATGAGGTATCACAGTGGGCGCCTGTGACGAGAGGGGTCCCACAGGAGTCAGTCCTATGACAAGTGCTATTTTTGGTATATGTGAATGATATACTGGAAGGGATAGACTCAGAAGTGTTCCTATTCGCAGATGATGTAAAGTCAATGAGGAGAATTAAATCAGACGAGGACCAGGCAGGACTGCAAAGAGACCTGAACAGGCTGGACGTGTGACCCAGCAACTGGCTCCTCGAATTTAACCCTGCCAAATACAAAGTCATGAAGATCAGGGAAGGGAAAAGAAGATCGCAGAAAGAGTATAGGCTACGTGGCCAAAGACTGCAAACCTCACTCAAGGACAAGGATCTTGGGGTGGGTATAATACCGAGCACATCTCCTGTGGTCTCCTGTGGCGCACATCAACCAGATAACTGCTGCAGCATATGGGCGCCTGGCAAACCTGAAAATAGCGTTCCGATACCTCAGTAAGGAATCGTTCAAGACTCCGTACACAGTGTACGTCAGGCCCATACTGGAGTATGCAGCACCAGTTTAGAACTCACACCTGGTCAGACACGTCAAGATAATAGAGAAAGTGCAAAGGCTTGCAACAAGGTTACCTCCAGAGATAAGGGGAATGTCCTACGATGAAAGGTTGAGGGAAATCGGCCTAATAACACTGGAGGACAGGAAGGTTAGGGGAGACATGATAACGATATACAAAATGCTGCGAGGAATTGACAAGGTGGACAGAGACAGGATGTTCCTGAGATGGGACACAGACACAAGGGGTCAAAGTTGAAAGTTGAAGAATCAGATGAGTCAGAGGGATGTTAGGAAGTATTTCTATAGTTATAGAGTTGACAGGAAGTGGAATAGTCTGGCAAGTGACGTAGTGGAGGCAGGAACCATACATAGTTTAAAGACAAGGTATGATAAAGCTCATGGAGCATGGAGAGAGAGGACCTAGTAGCGATCAATGAAGAGGCGGGGCCAGGAGCTATGTCTCTACCCCTTCAACCACAAATAGATGAGTACACACACACACACACACACACACACACACACACACACACACACACACACAAATGCAGATGGATTAACGAATAAACATGAGGAATGGCAAGAAAGAATTAACGAGAAGTCCCCAGACATCATAGCAGTTACAGAAACAAAACTCACGGAGACAATAACAGATGCAATCTTCCCACCAGGATACCAGATCATGAGGAAAGATAGAAGGGGCAGGGGGGGAGGTGGGGTTGCTCTGCTCGTAAAAATCAGATGGAAATTCGAGAAAATGGAAGGCATAGATGAGACGGGAGAAAGAGACTACATAGCAGGTACACTTCAGTCTGGGGAATACAAAGTGGTCATTGCAGTGATGTATAATCCACCACAAACTGCAGGAGGCCAAGAGAGGAATATGAAGAGAACAACAGAGCAATGGTGGACACACTTGCTGAGGTGGCAAGAAGAGCTCACTCCAGCAGAGCAAAGTTGCTGGTTATGGGGGATTTCAACCACAGGGAGATTGACTGGGAAAACCTGGAGCCACATGGGGGTCCCGAAAACATGGAGAGCCAGGATGTTGGACGCGGTGCTGGAAAACCTCATGCACCAACATGTTAAGGATACTACCAGAGTGAGAGGGGAGGATGAACCAGCAAGATTGGACCTTGTGTTCACCCTGGGCAGCTCAGACATTGAGGACATCAAGTATGAGAGTCCCCTAGGAGCTAGCGACCACGTGGTTCTGTGCTTTGAATACATAGTAGAGCTGCAAGTGGAGAGAATAACAGGAGTTGAATGGGAAAAGCCTGACTATAAAAGAGGGGACTATATAGGGTTGAAGAACTTCCTGCGGGAGGTCCAGTGGGACAGAGAACTGGCAGGAAAGCCAGTAAATGAAATGATGGAATATGTAACAACAAAATGCAAGGAGGCAGTGAAAAGGTTTATTCCCAAGGGCAACAGTAACAACGGGAAGACCAGAACGAGCCCCTGGTTTACCCGACGGTGTAAGGAGGCAAAAACAAAGTGCAATAGAGAATGGAAAAGTACAGAAGGTAGAGAACACACGAAAATAGGGAGATCAGTCACAGAGCCAGGAATGAGTATGCACAGGTAAGGAGGGAGGCCCAGCGACAGTATGAAAATGACATAGCATCGAGAATCAAGACTGACCCGAAACTGTTGTATAGCCACATCAGGAGGAAGACAACAGTCAAAGACCAGGTGATCAGATTAAGGACAGAAGGTGGAGAACTCACAAGAAATGATCAAGAGGTATGTGAGGAGCTGAACAGGAGATTTAAGGAAGTGTTTACAGTAGAGACAGGAAGGGCTGTGGAAAGACAGCACAGAAGGGAACATCAAGAGGGAATATACCAACAAGTGTTGGATGACATACGAACAACTGAGGAGGAGGTGAAGAAGCTCCTAAGTGACCTTGACACCTCAAAGGCGATGGGACCGGACATCTCCCCATGGGTCCTTAGAGAAGGAGCAGAGATGCTGTGCGTGCCTCTAACCACAATCTTCAACACGTCCCTTGAAACTGGGCAACTACCTGAGAAATGGAAGACAGCTAATGTAGTCCCCATATTTAAGAAAGGAAGCAGAAACGAGGCGCTAAACTACAGACCTGTGTCTCTGACATGTATTGCGTGCAAAGTCATGGAGAAGATTATCAGGAGGAGAGTGGTCGAACACCTGGAAAGGAACAAGATTATAAATGAAAACCAGCATGGGTTCATGGAGGGCAAATCTTGTATCACAAACCTCCTGGAGTTTTATGACAAGGTAACAGAAGTAAGACACGAGAGAGAGGGGTGGGTAGATTGCGTTTTCCTAGGCTGCAGGAAGGCCTTTGACACAGTTCCCCACAAGAGATTAGTGCAGAAGCTGGAGGATCAGGTGCATGTAAAAGGGAGGGCACTGCAATGGATCAGGGAATACCTGACAGGGAGGCAGCAACGAGTCATGATACATGAAGAGGTATCAGAATGGGCGCCTGTTACGAGCGGGGTCCCACAGGGGTCAGTTCTAGGACCAGTGCTATTTTTGATATATGTGAACGACATGATGGAAGGAATAGACTCTGAAGTGTCCCTGTTTGCAGATGATGTGAAGTTGATGAGAAGAATTAAATCGGACGAGGATGAGGCAGGACTGCAAAGAGACCTGGACAGGCTGGACATGTGGTCCAGTAACTGGGTTCTCGAATTCAATCCAGCCAAATGCAAAGTCATGAAGATTGGGGAAGGGCAAAGAAGACCACAGGCAGATTATAGGCTAGGTGGACAAAGACTACAGACCTCACTCAGGGAGAAAGACCTTGGGGTGACCATAACACCGAGCACATCACCGGAGGCACACATCAACCAAATAACTGCTGCAGCATACGGGCGCCTGGCAAACCTGAGAATAGCGTTCCGATACCTTAATAAGGAATCGTTCAAGACACTGTACACTGTGTATGTTAGGCCCATACTGGAGTATGCAGCACCAGTCTGGAACCCACACCTGGTCAAGCACGTCAAGAAGTTAGAGAAAGTACAAAGGTTTGCAACAAGGCTAGTCCCAGAGCTCAAGGGAATGTCGTACGAAGAAAGGTTAAGGGAAATCGGACTGACGACATTGAAGGACAGAAGAGTCAGGGGAGACATGATAACGACATACAAGATACTGCGGGGAATAGACAAGGTGGACAGAGATAGGATGTTCCAGAGAGGGGACACAGGGACAAGGGGTCACAACTGGAAGCTGAAGACTCAGATGAGTCACAGGGACGTTAGGAAGTATTTCTTCAGTCATAGAGTTGTCAGCAAGTGGAATAGCCTAGCAAGTGAAGTAGTGGAGGCAGGAACCATACATAGTTTTAAGCAGAAGTATGATAAAGCTCACGGTTCAGGGAGAGTGACCTAGTAGCGACCAGTGAAGAGGCGGGGCCAGGAGCTTGGACTCGACCCCTGCAACCTCAACTAGGCGAGTACAACTAGGTGAGTACACAGTCATTAGTACATGCAGACATAACCATGGTAAAGACTTATGTTAAGGACACAAGGGGAAGAGAAGAGGGCGATAAAAGAGGCAAGAGAGAGAGAGAGAGAGAGAGAGGGGAGAAGACGCAATAGAAACAGGGGAATAATAAGGGTGGATGATAAAACTAAAAGCAATGAGAAGGTGAAGGAAACAGACATAGATGGATAGTGTTACACTGAGAGTGTAATACTGAGTGTAACACTGAGAGCGTAACATTGAGTGTGTAACACTGAGGACGTAACACTCAGTGTGTTTAACACTGAACGTGTAACACTGTGTAACATTCAGCATGTAATACCGATTGTGTAACACTCAAGTGTGTGTAACACTGAGTATAACACCTGACACCCCATTACCACGATATACCTATATTAGCGTTGAGTTCAAATGTAATTTTTTTCATTTCATTTTTCATTTTTCTTTCAATTAGGATAACCATTCATGTTTTATTGTTTTACATTTTCCGTTTCTAAATAATAAAGTGTTTATCATTGTCTGTTATTATTTCTTTTTCTATTCATTAATTTTCCTGAGGAGGAGCCAGCCTTGGTAATACTGACTGAAGTTGTTACAGGGCTGAGTAAGCCTTCACAAGTGGCGACCTTGCCAGGATCAACTCTACTGAATCAAGATTCAATTCCATCTCGAATCTACCACTGGAACTTCAACGCCGCATACCACAGATGGTTACCACCAGCCATGAGTAATCATTCTCTATGGTAGGACTACGGTACAGGTATTTAAAAGATTTAGTGATTGTTATAGTCTCAATTTATTGTAAGTCAAGTCAGGCAGGATATAATATTTAATTCTGCCACCTTTTCGAGCTTGAAACACTTTGGAGGATTAGACTCTAGGGACCCGAGATTTTCCAGTGACAATTTGTTTCATTGAGGTCTTTATTATATCAAAGGAACTGTTGTAGGACACTCTTGACTTGTTGGTGAGAAGATTGGATGGTCAAGTGACCCCATTCTACTTACTGTATGCTCGGAGCTGGCATAGAACCCTTCTTTTTAATTAATACATATTGTTTAATTGAAGTAGGGATCGAACCCTCTGGTTTATTTACAGTTTGAGCAGAGCAGGAATTGAACCCTCCGTTTTCTTTAATACCCGTTTCATTTCCCCTGATAGTTTAAGTTATTCTTGCAAGTATGGAGGAATACCAGTTTTGGATGAACACTGAAAGTAAGTTAGGAATAACAGGGAAAATTTAGAATCTTTCATTAGTGCTAAGATCCAGGAAAGACTTGAAAGAGAGAGAATTGAGAGAGAAGAAAGACAGAAAGGGAAAGAGAAGAAGAAAAGGAGAGAGAGAGAATTGAAAGAGAAGAGAAAAAGGAGAGAGAGAGAATCGAAAGAGAAGAGAAAAAGGAGAAAGAGAACCTTGAAAGACAGGAGAAAAAGGAGAGAGAGAGAATTGAAAGAGAAAGCCAAGAAAGACAGTTAGAAAGAGAGCGAGAAGACCAAAAAGAGCGTGATAGACTTGATCGTGAGGAAAGAGCTAGAGAACGTGAGGAACAAGCTAAAATACGTGAGGAAGAAGCTAAAATACGTGAGGAACAAGTTAAATTAAGAGAACTTGAGGAAAGAGCAAAGGATAGAGAACATGAGTTAATAGAGAGAGAAAAGGATCGCGAGCTCGAAAAATCTCGCCTTGAATTAGAGAATAAAAAGTTAACTTTTACACAACAACAATTAGAGGAAGGAGTAATGGAACAACGTGCAGTCAGTGCACATATTCCAACACCTAATTTACCTCCCTTCACAGAGGGGGACGACATAACTTCATACATTATCAGGTTCGAAAATACTGCTACCCTCTGTGAATGGCCTGCTGACACCTGGGCTACCAGGTTAGGAATGTTATTTTCTATCTATGCAACTTTGTCGCAGGATATAATATGTAATTATAACCTACTGAAGAAGGCAATCCTTAAAGCATATCAAAAAACCACTAATTCTTACAGGAAAGATTTCAGGTATGCCACCTTACAGCCTGGCCAGAACTTTCAGCAGTTACAGGTAACACTCTTTCGTTTGTTCGACTTTTGGATAGAGTTCAGGAATTGATCGCAGTTATGAATCTCTTAGAGACTTCATGGTTGCTGACCAGTTCCTGACAGCTCTTCCCCACCAGATAAGAACATTCATCAGAGAACGTAACCTGATTAAAGCTGAGGAAGTTGCTGAGGCCACTGACCTGTATGCTGAGGCTCACAATTCCTATAAAGACCTAAAGGGATCGAACCTTAAGGGCAATGGTTCACCTGAACCAAAGATTAAGAAGCCTACAGTAGAAGCAAAGTCACCAGCTATTATACCAACATGTCATCGGTGTGGTGGTATCGGACATAAACGTCCAGATTGTCCTTCCAAGAAAATAGAGAAAGTTGGAAGATGTTTTGTTGACGGTAATGACCAAGCACCCTTCTGTTCAGGAGCAGTTAATGGTATAAAAGTCTTAGATATATTACGTGACACTGGATGTACGTGCATCGTAATTTCGGACAAACTGTTCCCTTACTTTAAAACCTCTCGTGTGTCCTCTATTCTTTCAGATTACTTGGGTCGTGAAAATACTTTCCCTACAATACGTTGTTACTTGAAAACTAAATGGTTCACCGGTTGGACTAATGCGGTACTAGCCCCAATTACTTGTTCTATAATAGTGGGTAACATTAAAGGTGCCGTTCTGCCTTTAGAGACGGATCTTTCGTCACCACCCGTGGATCTAAGTTTTCCAGCTCCTCTTTCTTGCAAGTTAAATAATCCCCTTAACAATTCTGCACCGGAAGCTGCATTGTCTCGTACTGTTCATTTGGGGGTGGAAACAGATGATACTGCTCTCGATATCGAGGTAGCAGGATCACCTGTCCACTCGTCGGGTGAAAGTAAGGGTATTCGGCACTCTCAATGTCTTGACTAGGGCTCAGACCATAATCCCGGTTTCTCCTACCTCCTCTTCTCCCACCGTAAGTCCTTTTATTTTCCCAGATTTTATGGCCAAGGATGACTTTGTCAATATACAGCGCAATTGCCCTTCACTTCGGGATTGTCATAATCAAGCTTTTAACAACAAAGTTATCCATGGGAGATACGTATCTCATAAGTTTGAATATATTAATGGAATCTTATATAAGTCGGTCTTTAAATCTCATTCTTCAGTGATAGATTATTCCCTACGTGTTGTTCCTAAATCATGTCGAGAGACTGTTCTTCAAATGGCTCATGATTTGCCAGTGACCGAACACTTGGCCCATCGTAAGACGTGGCATAAACTCAAGCACACTTATTTTTGGCCAAGCATGTACTTACAGGTTATAAAGAAGTATAGTTCTTGCAATAGGTGTCAGGTGCTTACTGCACAAAATACGCACACTCCTAGATCCTGTATATTTATTAAATCTAAAACTTCCCTCCTGCAGAAACGAGATACTCCACCATAGAAAAGGAATGTTTGGCTCTTGTGTGGGGTATCTCCAAGCTTAAATTTTATCTACTGCGAAAAGAATTCATTTTAGAAACGGACCACAAACCTTTGATATACCTAGAAACTTTTAAGGGAACCAACAGTCGCCTCTTGAGGTGGACATTGGCACTCCAGGCTTTTAAGTTCCATATTGTGTATATCAATGGTTCATCCAATTATTTCTCTGACTGGTTAAGTCGTGACAGTCAGTAGAAGATTTGTTGCCTTACGGGACTTCCACATGTTAGAACTTTTTCCTCGCCTATTCTTCTTATACTCCTTGACTATAAGTCTTGGTATGGGGGAGTGTGAGGGAAAAGTTCAATAGATAAGAGTAATGAGGGAATATATAGTAACAATAGTTTCATTGCCGGCTACTTGTTAGGGTAGGGTAAGTCCAGCTCCCGCTATTCCCCCTCCCCGAAAGTGATAGTTTGATTGCCGGCTGCTTGTTAAGGTAGGGTCAGTCTAGCTCCCGCTATCCCTTCCCCTCCCTCTTACCGCCCCCCCCCCCCGAAAGGTGACGTGTGGGGCTCCGGTCAAACAGTAAATCACTCGACTCACAGCTCCCAACACTTCTGTAAGTACATGCCTGATCAGATTTTAGTGGACTTATTGGTTGAAAGTTTCACTTTTGACCAATAATTAACTTAGTCCTTTCAGTCTTTATCTGTTAAATGTTTTAATAATCACCACATCTTTTAGGTATTGTACTTATCATGGAGAGTGATTTCTTAAGCAGTGGGTAATCTGTCTCTCTTTACAGCTTGGAATGACAGAGAGGGTCACCTGCCAACCAACGAGAAGAATAGAAGGAGACGGACTAACGTCCTGAGACGTCCCATGTTTAATCTACTTACCTGTTATGTAAGCCAACACAGGACCTAACCCCTCATCATAGCAGTGGTAACGAACCTGTTTTCCTGTCATCTGAAGTAATTACTCACGGCCATACTCTGTGAAGAACGAGCCGGTGGTCACCAACACCTGCTACCCCCCCCCTACATCAGCAACGGCTACGATTTCAACAACATGCAGTGTCACCAACACCTGACACCCCATTACCACGATATACCTATATTAGCGTTGAGTTCAAATGTATTTTTTTAATTTCATTTTTCGTTTTTCTTTCAATTAGGATAACCATTCATGTTTTATTGTTTTACATTTTCCGTTTCTAAATAATAAAGTGTTTATCATTGTCTGTTATTTCTTTTTCTATTCATTAATTTTCCTGAGGAGGAGCCAGCCTTGGTAATACTGACTGAAGTTGTTACAGGGCTGAGTAAGTCTTCACACCAACACTACCCAAGATAGCAAGGGTTACACCAGTACACAAATGTGATGACTCCACAGATATAAACAACTACAGGCCAATATCGAATTTACCGTTGCTATCCAAAATCTTTGAGAAACTCGTGCACAAGAGATTACATTCCTTTATAACAAGAGATTATATTTCTGTATAACAGTGCAAAGTATCCTCAACCCCTGCCAATTTGGCTTCAGGAAAAGCAAAAGCACAAATGACGCAATTGTAAAAATGCTAGACCTGCTTTACACAGCACTGAAGAAAAAAGAATGTCTATTAGGACTCTTTATCAACCTAAGGAAAGCTTTTGATACAGTAGACCACAGCATCCTACTCTACAAACTTGATCATTATGGTATAAGAGGCCACGCACTTACATATTTCAAATCTTACCTTACTAAAAGATATCAGTACGTCTCTGTTAAGGTCACAACCTCATCAACAAGACCACTGGATACTGGAGTACCACATGGAAGTGTTCTTGGTCCCCTGCTCTCCCTATTATACACCAATGATCTTCCTAATGTATCACAACAACTTAAACCTGCTCTTTTTGCTGACGACACGACTTATGTCATCTCCCGCCCTAATCTTGCCTTACTCAACACTATTGTTAAAGAAGAGCTAGTAAAAATATCGACCTAGATGACCGCCAATAAACTTACACTTAATACTGACAAAACCTTCTATATTATGATTGGTAACAGAGAAGGTGTTGCACAACTTAATACTGACAAAACCTTCTACATTATGTTTGGGAACAGAGCAGATGATGAATACCCAGTTGAACATTATGATTGACAACACTCTTATTGCTAAACATAATGAGGGCAAATTCCTGGGCCTGTACCTTGACAGCAACCTGAAATTAAGCACCCATATCCAGTAAAAAAAGTATCCAAAAAAGTTGGGATCCTCTCAAAGACACACTACTACTCATATTATACTATTCACTCATCTATCCCTACCTCACCTATGCTATTTATGCCTAGGGATCAACACCAGCAACCCACCTAAAGCCAGTAATAACACAAAAAAGAGCTGCAGTAAGAATTATCAAGCAATTCAGTGCTAAGCAACACACCCCTCCCTCACTATTCAAAGACCAAAACTTACTCACTGTACAAAACATTCACACCTACTACTGTGTAACCTACATTTACAGAACCATAAATTCTAATATTAACTCTGAACCAAAACACTTTCCTGGTAATTTCAACAGGACCCATAGACACAAAAATCTCTGACATTCCTTGTGCCCGGCTATATCTCTGCAGAAACTCAGTGTACATAAAAGGACCTAAAATCTGGAGCTCTGCCCAAAAACTCTAGAACCGTAGATTCAACCACCATTTTCAAAACTGCTGTTAAAAAACATCTTATCTCCTTAAACGACAAAGACGTTGCAGGTAGTACGATATTAGAGATAGAAGATGGAGGGTGAGTAAAGATTGGAGAGATAATGGGAGTTACGAAAGAGGGGGATGAGAGGATAGAGGTAACTTGGAATGAAACTTGGGAGAGGACAGGAGAGGTAGGAACTTGAGTGAAGACAGGAGAGAGGGGGAACTGTACGAGGGGTAGGATGAACCTCCACATCCGTGACACTCAATAAGAAGTAAATTACTAGGTTCAGAGACTGGAAAAGGAAAATGTTTGGGAAGGATAATTGAGGGAAGGGTTAAAGGAGATTTGAACTTTGGTGATAGTTCAGACTTTGCAGAAGTGAGGATGCGAGGTGATGTAGTTATGGGAGGTCGTGTAAACGTAGAAACATGCGAGCGAGAAGATGAAGACGCAAGAACAGTGGGAGTCGACGAGGCAGGGACCTCAGAGACCAGAGCTGCAAAAGAGTTAAATACAGAGGTGACTGTGGCAGTTGTAACTACAGAGGAGATTGTAGAATGTACCACTGAGGTTGGGGGCTGCCTAGTAACTCTAGAATAAGAAAGCCGTGAAAGTCTCCCTTGAAAGCGAAGATGAGAGACTGCCATGGCGTAAGAGAAACCTTTCTCTTTGAGACAGAGAATAAGCCGGATGAGCCTCATTACAATTAAGGCAACAGGGAGGTCGACTGCAAGATGTATTGTTATGGTCAGCAGCACAACAGACCGGGCATTCTGCCATGGACCTGCAACATTTAGCTGGATGATGTAGGAATCAACTCCCGTACTTGTAAATGGTGTACTGCAATATATGCAGAGGACAGGAGTTCATGGCAGTCAAAAATTAACCAAGCTATATAGTATTGCAGAGAAAGCGTCTCCGCCCGTGGGCAGGTAGCTCATAAATGTCTTCTTTAGTAAGTAAGTTTATTCAGGTATACACAAATACAGTTACATAGAATTATCATACCAAGGCCAGACTCATGGAACTCCTTGTTCATCAAGAACTGCAAGAAGCCCCTATCACGAGCATTTTCCATCCTATGGAGAGGGAGCATGGACACGGGGGTCGTCCCACAGTTACTAAAAACAACAGACATAGCCCCACTCCACAAAGGGGGCAGTAAAGCAACAGCAAAGAACTACAGACCGATAGCACTAACATCCCATATCATAAAAATCTTTGAAAGGGTCCTAAGAAGCAATATCACCACCCATCTAGAAACCCATCAGTTACACAACCCAGGGCAACATGGGTTTAGAACAGGTCGCTCCTGTCTGTCTCAACTATTGGATCACTACGACAAGGTCCTAAATGCACTAGAAGACAAAAAGAATGCAGATGCAATATATACAGACTTTGCAAAACCCTTCGACAAATGTGACCATGGCGTAATAGCGCACAAAATGCGTGCTAAAGGAATAACAGGAAAAGTCGGTCGATGGATCTATAATTTCCTCACTAACAGAACACAGAGAGTAGTCGTCAACAGAGTAAAGTCCGAGGCAGCTACGGTGAAAAGCTCTGTTCCACAAGGCACAGTACTCGCTCCCATCTTGTTCCTCATCCTCATATCCGACATAGACAAGGATGTCAGCCACAGCACCGTGTCTTCCTTTGCAGATGACACCCGAATCTGCATGAGAGTGTCTTCCATTGTAGACACTGCAAGGCTCCAGGCGGACATCAACCAAATCTTTCAGTGGGCTGCAGAAAACAATATGAAGTTCAACGATGAGAAATTTCAATTACTCAGATATGGTAAACACGAGGAAATTAAATCTTCATCAGAGTACAAAACAAATTCTGGCCACAAAATAGAGCGAAACACCAACGTCAAAGACCTGGGAGTGATCATGTCGGAGGATCTCACCTTCAAGGACCATAACATTGTATCAATCGCATCTGCTAGAAAAATGACAGGATGGATAATGAGAACCTTCAAAACTAGGGAGGCCAAGCCCATGATGACACTCTTCAGGTCACTTGTTCTATCTAGGCTGGAATATTGCTGCACACTAACAGCACCTTTCAAGGCAGGTGAAATTGCTGACCTAGAAAATGTACAGAGAACCTTCACGGCACGCATAACGGAGATAAAACACCTCAATTACTGGGAGCGCTTGAGGTTCCTAAACCTGTATTCCCTGGAACGCAGGCGGGAGAGATACATGATTATATACACCTGAAAAATCCTAGAGGGACTAGTACCGAACTTGCACGCGAAAATCACTCACTACGAAAGCAAAAGACTTGGCAGACGATGCACCATCCCCCCAATGAAAAGCAGGGGTATCACTAGCACGTTAAGAGACCATACAATAAGTGTCAGGGGCCCGAGACTGTTCAACTGCCTCCCAGCATACATAAGGGGGATTACCAACAGACCCCTGGCAGTCTTCAAGCTGGCACTGGACAAGCACCTAAAGTCGGTTCCTGACCAGCCGGGCTGTGGCTCGTACGTTGGTTTGCGTGCAGCCAGCAGCAACAGCCTGGTTGATCAGGCTCTGATCCACCAGGAGGCCTGGTCACAGACCGGGCCGCGGGGGCGTTGACCCCCGGAACTCTCTCCAGGTAACCTCCAGGTATAGCAGCATATGTGTAGAGAACCTAGGATAACCCAAAAAAGTCAGAGTGACTTATTTCCATTGGGATCCTTTTACCTTATTATTATAATATAAAGGTTATAATATTTTCTTATTATTCTACAATGAAGATAACATCTTATTATCATACTAAAAAGACTATCTACTACACGAGGGTCATTAAGACTATCTACAATACGAGGGTCATTACTAGGAATAAGGTAAAATTTACACGTATGTTTGCTAAAAAATAGAAAATCATTCCCCTCCCTTTCTGTAGCTACATTCATCAGACACCTTTTGGCACTCTTCTTGAACTGGTTCATGCTATGACTGGCTTTGACATGTGCGGGCAGTCTGTTCCATTCCTTTATTGCTGTACAATAAAAGGTGTTTGACGCCTGGGCAATGACTGTGGCTACTACAAAGTTGTGCTCTCTCCCCCTAGTACTATGATTGCTTTGGTTCCCAACCTTGACATAATTGACAGCAAGATATTCTGGACACTGTTTGTGAGCAATTTTATAAACAGTTGTTTTACTCTGTCTTCAACATTCAGCATGTCCAACTGCTGTAATTCATCCTGGCCTACATGTTCTCTTGGTCCCAGCCCCAGGATGAATCTTACGATTTTGTTCTGGGTGATTTGCAATCTATCTTTCAGTTTTTTTGTCAAGGCAGAGTACCATGAAGAGCAAGCGTAATCCATATGGCATTGTATAAGGGCTAGACATAGGGTCCTGCGAGCCTCAGTAGGTAGACACTGTGCTTGTCTATACAGGAACTTCAGTCTGGCATTCGCTTTCTTTACTACACTGTTCCCTATCAATTCTCCTGACATGCATGGGTCAAAGGGGATTCCCAAATATTTTACTGATGAAACCAAAGTGATGGGCTCCCCATTACACTGAACATTAAAATTATTTACCCTTCTCAGTTTATGTTTCGTGCCAAAGAGAATGGCTTCAGTTTTCCCTAGGTGTAATGATAGTTTGTTGTCTACTAACCATTTGCTGCAGGACTCCAGTTCCAGTGTTAAAACATTAGCAATATCTTGTGGGTCTTTACCTGTCACTAACAGAGCACTGTCATCTGCATACAGTAGGAGTTTGCACTTGACACTGATAGGCATATCATTGACATAAGAATAATAGGGGACCCAGAATACTTCTTTGGGGAACTCCACATGTTATCGGCGGGGGTTCTGATTCCGTTTTGTTGATTTTGACTATTTGTCTCCTGTTGCTAAGGTAGGACTTAAACCAGTCTACAGAACCTATACCGATAGCTTGAAGTTTCTTACATAATATATTGTGGTTGACAGTATCGAAGGCCTTTTGCAGGTCTAAGGTTACCATACCTATGAGGTTCCCCTTTGACATTTCTGTTCTCAGGTAATCCATCAGATTAATAAGGGAGGTGTCGGTTGAGTAGGATCTTCTAAAGCCCGATTGATAGCTATGGAGAATGTTATTGTCATTAAGGTACTTAATTACTTGAGAATACACCGCCCTCTCTAGAATTTTAGATATACTGAGTATACTAACAGGCCTATAGTTGCTTACATCAGACCTACTATTTTTCTTGAAGATAGGAGTAACTCTGGCCTCCTTGATCCCCTCCGGTACGGTATTAGTGGTGATTGATAGATTTATTATGTGAGCAATAGGGATTGACAGTTCAGAAGCACCATCTTTTAGGAACTTAGACGGGATGTTATCAGGGCCTGTGCTCTTAGTTGGGTTTAACCTGCTTAGTTCTTTTTGAATGAAGTCATGAGATACACTTAATAGTTGACAACTGTTTGGGGTTACCCCTTTATTGGTATAGTATGTTTGAAACTTATCAGAGCCTGTGTTAAAGGTATTTGATGCAGCTGGTAGTTTACTTACTAGTGTTGATGCAACAGATGTGTAGCAGGAATTAAAGCAATTTGCCACCTTAGATGTTTCGTGGCATACCTCATTATCGATAGTGAGTACTATGTTAGACCTATCTACTGACTTATGGCTATACCCCAACTGTTTTAGTTGTTGCCAGAGCTTTCTGGGGTTATGCTTGTACTCTTCAATTTTTGAGCAATAGTGCTTTGCCTTTGCTCCTTTTATAAGTCTCTGTACTCTGTTCCTCACCCTTTGGAATTCATTTAGTGCTGCAATATCCTGTCTGTTTGCTTTAAATCTTTTTAGCAGCTGGTCTCTGAATTTCATATTATCTAATATCTCAGTAGTCATCCAGGGTTCAGCTCTTCGTTTAATCCTAACCTCTTTAACTGGAGCAATATTATCAAGGATGGTAGTGAACATTGTTTTGAATTTTTCCCAGGCATCGTTTACGTCCGTGCAACTTGTTATGTCTGTCCAGTCACAATTGTGTAGCCTATTTACCAGTGTTTCTTTACTGTAGTTTCTAGTTGACCTCATTTTTATTGTCCTGTGTAGGCCTATCCTATCCCTAGTGGTTTTCCTGGTGCAGTAAATGATGAAATGATCACTAAGACCTGTGGTAATGACGCCTGACTGACTAATGTTCTCAGAGCGGTTACAAAGTATGTGGTCAATTAGGGTGGCTGAGAACTGTGTGATCCGGGTTGGTGTATTAATTAGTTGAGTGCAACTATTTAATCCTAGAATTTGCTTATACCTTTTGCATAGCCCGTTATTTTGCTGCTGAAAACAGATTTTGAAGTCGCCCAGTATTATTGTTTCGCAATTGCTTTCAACTCCGGACAAGACTCTGGAAAAGTCTTCTAAGAACTGGTCCTGGGTAGGAGGGCGGTAACTAGTTCCTACTAAGATGGGTTTGGTCTTGGGAAGCAGCACTTCAAACCATAGAATCTCCAGTTTATTGTTATTTAAATCAGGTCTTGGGTTGTAAGCTAAGTCATTTCTAATGTAGGCACATACTCCACCACCCTTTCTGTTCCTATCTAAGCGTTTTATATTGTAACCTTCTATTCTGACCTCGTCGTCAGTCACCGTATCATCCAACCAAGATTCAGAGA
>NC_091302.1:5011572-5154072 GCF_038502225.1 Cherax quadricarinatus | reverse complement strand
TCAGGGATTACCTTCATGGTAGATCTCTAAGTGTAGTTCTCAATGGAACGGAATCAGCAAGACATCCTATTGGCGCAAGTGCTCCACAAGGAAGCATGCTGGGACCATTGTTATGGAATGTTTACTTCAACGACCTTCTTCATCTCATCCCAGAATCACATGCATATGCAGATGACTGTACACTGACATTCACTTATCCAAGAGAAGAAATGCCAGCTGCTCTAAGCTACATCAATCACCAGCTGAGAGCTATATCAGCTTGGGGAAATAGATGGCAAGTAACATTTGCACCTGAGAAAATGCAAATGATGATTGTCTCTAGGCACCATGATGGTAATGCTGGTGCAGTAGTAAGGATGAATGGGAGGGTGTTGGCACCTGGGGAAGAAGTTGATATCCATGGGGTGAAATCTGACACCAAACTGACCATGAAGAACCATGTTGTAAATCTTGCAAACAAGGCAGCCAGGAAGCTTACAGCACTTCGCGTATCTCGCATCTGCTTGACAGTAGGGTTTGCAAGATTCTGTACGAGGCACAAGTATGCTCACACCTTGAGTATGTTCCACTTTCTTGGTTTGCCTGCCCCCCCCCCCCTCTCATCTGCAACTGCTTGACAGAGTAAAGAACAGAGCAAGACGTCTCACCTCTTGCCTGGAACAATCCTGGATAGATCTGTCATTTCAGCAGAGCCTTCAACACAGGAAGGATGTGGGTGGCCTTACTGTTATGTACAAGGCCAATATTGTCAAAGTACCACACTTGAATCCACTTCGAGGACAGCATGAAACAAGCTTTTATGCCACAAGACAGGCAGAAAGCAGCAACTTCACTTTGGCTGTACCCTACTCCAGAACATCACTCCATCTGAGATCATATATACCCAGGATGACTCGAGTATGGAACACATTCGTACAGCATAATGATGTCAATGAGATAAAGTCAGTTGATCAAACAAAAATGCTGGCCGACAGATGGCTCCAGCTTCATCCTGTTCCCTACCTGTATGTCTCATAACAATAAAAATGCTTTCAAATGAGCTGATGTAGGTAGCAGCTCTTAGCTTGCCAATAAAGTTAGAAATCCTTAGCCTGTAAATAGCTTGACAATAAAGCTAGGGATCCTTAACCTTGTCAAACCGTGTGAAAAAAAAAAAGACAGCGAGAGAGAGAGAGACAGAGAGTGAGAGAGACACACACAGAGAAAGACAGAGGCAGAGAGCAACAGAGAGAGAGAGAGAGAGAGAGAGAGAGAGACAGACAGACAGACAGAGACAGACAGAGAGAAAAACAGAGAGACAGAGAGAGAGACAGAGAGACAGAGAGAGAGACAGAGAGACAGAGAGAGAGACAGAGAGAGAGACAGAGAGAGAGACAGAGAGAGACAGAGAGAGAGACAGAGAGACAGAGAGACAGAGAGACAGACAGAGACAGAAAGACAGAGTGATCCTTAACCTAACCTTGTCAAACCCTGTGTAAAAAAAAAAGACAGAGAGAGAGAGACAGAGACAGAGACAGAGACAGAGACAGAGAAAGAGACAGGTACAGATAGAGAGAGAGCCAAATTCAGTCAGCCAGGCAGCCAAACACCTACCCACCCGGCCAGCTAGCCAGCCAGCTGGATATGTATTACACATGTTCCAGAGTTGTTTCTCTTTACTTAGGGCATAGGTTATAGGACATTCTGGCAGGATGACACTACCAGTGGTATTCTCCCATTCCAATGTGTCGACAATACTTAAAGATAACAGTAACATATGATACTGTATGAGATGTAAAATTTATAATACAGTTCACTACCATGTATACATATTATACAGTACATAAATAATTAAAATATATCAATAGAAGTAAATTATGGTAAAAAGAATGAAATAATGATTGTACATTATATTACAGTACTATGTAGGTAGTTTATATAGCAAAGGTTTGACATTATGCCCTACCCAGTATGTGGGCAATTTTCAAAGGCTCGACTTACATCCATTTTGACTTGCAACCAGTTGGTCGGAACCAACCTCAGTCGTAAGTCGGATGGTACATGTATATTAAACAACCATGGTGACATTACACATCCCTGTCTAAGACCTACTTTTACCGGGAAGTAGTCTCCCTCTCTTCTACACACCCTAACCTGAGCCTCACTATCCTCATAAAAACTCTTTACAGCATTTAGTGCCTTACTACCTGTTCCATATACTTGCAACATCTGCCACATTGCTCCCCTACCCACTCTATCATATGCCTTTTCTAAATCCATAAATGCAATGAAAACTTCTCTACCTTCATCTAAATACTGTTCACATATATGCCTCAATATAAACACTGATCTACACATCCCTTACCCACTCTAAAAACCTCCTTGCTCATCCACAATCCTACATTCTGTCTTACCTCTAATTCTTTCAATAATAACCCTACCATACACTTTTCCTGGTATACAGGAGGGCCCCACTTATACGGCAGGTTAGGTTCCAGGCTACTGCCGTAAAGCGGAAACAGCCGTAAAGTGGAACACCCTTTTTTTCCACTTATAAATGCATACAAACACTAGATAACAAGTTTACACTAACATATATTAAGTTAGCAATAGAACCAGGCATCAAAAAACAATAAAAAAGTACAATACACACATAGTGCACTCATTACTTACCTTAAAATATTTATAGTCTTAATCTAGGGTGGGACAAGTAGTATTTATTGTAAGAAATCAAGTGTGGTATGTATGGTAATAGCCAGGCTACCTTACCAGGCCACCCCACCCACACATACTATTCTATGATATTTAAGCATCCCAGAGCGATAAAATGTATATACAGTTCACTCATTACTTACCTTAAAATATTTGTAGTCTTAATGTAGGGTCAGGAGTAAGTAAATGAGATAAAACGAATAAATGAGAGAGAGAAAGAATGAGTACATGAGAGGGGACAGGCGCAGAGTTATGTAAACAAACCAGGCGAACGTAAGTTTTGTAAACAAACGAAGTGTACACGTCTGGTTTGTGTACAAGTTACATTGTGTACAGGTTGTCTCTACATTGATACGGTAGAATTAATAAAGAAGAACACTCCCATTCTCATGTAACATCATTTTGAGAAGAAATGAAGCTCTGAGTGAAGGCAATGGAAATAAGTCACACTGACTTTTTTGGGTTATCCTAGGTTCTCTACACGTATGTTGTTATGTATGATAATCTATGTAACTGTATTTGTGTATACCTGAATAAACTTACTTACATACATACGAAAGGAATAATTTTCTACAGTTACCCCCAGTAACACATTTTCTCTTATGTTTGATTAGAGAAAATGTTATTCTTGCCGTCACTTGTACAAGTTATGTGGCTCCCACATCTTATATTTATGTTTATTTATTCTATTGTGGGGTGTATTTATCATCTTTTTATGTTATGTATCGTGTTTATTATATAATTTTGAAAAAAAATATCATGGATGGATTAATGAAAATGTGTATATTAACGTAATATACGACATTTAATGAGACTCGGTGAGTACTGTTATTATTATTATCATTTCTAATATGGCGTCACTTGTGCAAGTCGTCTGCTACCACATCTCACATTTATGTTTATTTATTCTACTGTGGGGTGTATTTATCTTATTTATATGTTATGCATCGTGTTTATTATATAATTTTGAGAAAAATATCATGGATGGATTAATGAAAATGTGTATATTAACGTAATATACGACATTTAAATGACTCGATGATTATTATTATCATTACTAATATGACGTCTGGAGACATAAGACACTTACCAATTTTAATGTGTACCTGCATGCCAGCACAGTATGTAAGTTTATTTAGGTACAGGTATACATAAGTATAATTATCAGAGTATATATAAAATATGAAATAACTTTTAAAAACATTTGAAATTTTGGAGTTTCCAGACAAAATGGAGAGACTTAGTGCTTACTGAGCTCATGGAGAATGTAAACAAACAGAGTGGGGCACGGTGACCGTATTAGAAAGTCAGGTGGGGGGAGCCGTATAGTGAGTTTTGGTCATAATTTGAAATGTCCGTATTAGCGGAACGCCATAAAGTGAAACGCCATAAAGCGGGGCCTTCCTGTACTCAGTAAACTAATTCCTCTATAAATTTTACAATCTCTTTTGTCCCCCTTCCCTTTATATAAAGGAACTATACATGCTCTCTGCCAATCCCTAGGTACCTTCCCCTCTTTCATACATTTATTAAACAAAAATACCAACTACTACAACACTATATCCCCCCCCCCCCCGGCTTTTAACATTTCTGTCATGATCCTGTCAGTTCCAGCTGCTTTACCCCCTTTCATTCTACATAATGCCTCATGCGCCTCCCCCACACTCACATCCTGCTCTTCTTCACTATTAAAAGATGATTTACCTCCCTGTCCAATGCATGAAATTACAGCATCCCTTTCTTCATCAGATAAGATAAGATAAGATAAGATTTCGTTCGGATTTTTAACCCCGGAGGGTTAGCCACCCAGGATAACCCAAGAAAGTCAGTGCGTCATCGAGGACTGTCTAACTTATTTCCATTGGGGTCCTTAATCTTGTCCCCCAGGATGCGACCCACACCAGTCGACTAACACCCAGGTACCTATTTGCTGCTAGGTGAACAGGACAACAGGTGTAAGGAAACGTGTCGAAATGTTTCCACCCGCCGGGAATCGAACCCAGGCCCTCCGTGTGTGAAGCAGGAGCTGTAGCCACCAGGCCACCGGGCCACATTTAAAAGTTCCTCAAAATATTCCCGCCACCTACCAATACCTCCATCTCCCCATCTACTAACTCCCCTACTCTGTTTTTAACCCTCTGAGGGTCCGTGCCATAGATCTACGGCTTTACGTTGAAGGTCCAAACTGTAGATCTACATCATGAGCTCAGCTTACTCTGATAAGCTGTGAGCGGTAAATTTTGGCCTAGATATGAGAGAATACATCTCTGTGGTATGTGTGCACCTCATACAACAAATCCTGCGGCACACAGTGCATAATGAGAGAAAAAAACTGAGACCGTAATTTTTGATTAAAACAGCGGTTTTTTTCGTATGTTTTTTGTAGTTGTATTTGTGATTTCTTGGTCTTATTTCATAGAATTGAAGATATATTACAAAAATAGAGATGATTTTGATTGGTTTTACTAATGGAAATGGCTTGAAACTGAGCTCAAAGTAGCGAAAATGTTAAATTTTTGCCGAAGTTCAAGAGTAAACAAATGACTTCACACGTCTAATACACGCCAGCTGGTGGGTCTAATATATGTTCACGAATGTGGTGATATTGTTTATATAATTATTACAATATTGCATAACAGTAATCTATTTTTTGGTTTGAATAAAAATTCATTATGAGAATAAAAAATCAAAATGGAATTCATTAGTAAAGCCTGAAAACATAACTAATGAACAGAGGAAATGTTAGTTTAGTGCCGGGAATGCCTGCATTGTTTATTCTGGACCCTATTTTGAAATTGGAGTATTTTGATCTTTGCATTAAATTGGCCAAATTACCAATTTCCGATCACTTTATTTTGTAGTTGAAACAATTGACTTGGTGAATTCTTGTGCTCAATCGATAGAAAAGAAGCAATACTAGTAAAATAGCTAAGAATCTGGTCGACTGGAATAATGTAATTGGCCTAAAATGGGAGTCAAATTTGGCAAAATCGCTGATACGTAAATATCACCGACACATCAAAATTCGCGAGAGCATAATTTCGTCAATTTTCCATCAAATTTCGTACTTTTTGTTTTATTACCTTTAGAAAAAGATTCTCTACCATTTCATCAGAAGAAATAACAAAATTATTTTTTGAAAATTCTTGGACACTGGTGCACACTTTGAAATTTGGCCTCTGGACCCTGAAAGGGTTAAATGACAAATCCATTTGTTCCCTAGGTTTTCTTAACTTGTTTGACTCACTCCAAAATTGTTTCTTATTTTTCATTAAAATTTCTTGACAGTGCCTCTCCCACTCTATCATCTGCTCTCCTTTTGCACTCTCTCACCACTCTCTTCACCTTTCTTTTACCCTCCATATACTCTGCGCTTCTTATAACACTTCTGCTTTGTAAAGACCTCTCATAAGCTAACTTTTTCTCTTTTTTCACACCCTTTACTTTATCATTCCACCAATCACTCTCCTTTCCTCTTACACCCACCCTCCTATAACCACAAACTTCTGCCCCACATTCTAATACTACATTTTTAAAACTATACCAACCCTCTTCAACCCCTCCATTACTCATACTTACACCAGCCCACCTTTCTGCCAATAGTTGCTTATATCTCACCCAAACTTCCTCCTCCCTTAGTTTATACACTTTCACTTTCCTCTTACTTCTTGTTGCCATTTTCCTCTTGTCCCATCTACCTCTTATTCTAACTGTAGCTACAACTAAATAATGATCCAATATATCAGTTGCCCCTCTATAAACGTGTACATCTTGAAGCCTACCCATCAACTTTTTATCCACCAATACATAATCTAACAAAGTACTTTTATTACATGCTATATCATACCTTGTATATTTATTTATCCTCTTTTTCATAAAATATGTATTACTTATTACCAAACCTCTTTCTACACACAGCTCAATTAAAGGCTCCCCATTTTCATTTACCCCCGGCATCCCAAATTTACCTACTTCTCCCTCCACAACATTTTTACCCACTTTAGCATTGAAATCCCCAACCACAAGTACTCTCACACTTGGTTCAAAACTCCCCATGCAACTCAACATTTCCCAAAATCAATCTCTCTCTCTCTCTCAATCTCTCTCTCTCTCTCTCTCAATCTCTCTCTCTCTCTCTCTCTCAATCTCTCTCTCTCTCAATCTCTCTCTCAATCTCTCTCTCTCTCTCAATCTCTCAATCTCTCTCTCTCTCTCAATCTCTCTCAATCTCTCTCTCTCTCTCAATCTCTCTCAATCTCTCAATCTCTCTCTCTCTCTCAATCTCTCTCAATCTCTCTCAATCTCTCAATCTCTCTCAATCTCTCAATCTCTCTCAATCTCTCTCAATCTCTCTCTCTCTCTCAATCTCTCTCAATCTCTCAATCTCTCAATCTCTCTCTCTCTCAATCTCTCTCAATCTCTCTCAATCTCTCTCAATCTCTCAATCTCTCTCAATCTCTCTCAATCTCTCAATCTCTCTCAATCTCTCTCTCTCTCTCTCTCTCTCAATCTCTCTCTCTCTCTCTCTCTCTCAATCTCTCTCTCTCTCTCTCTCAATCTCTCTCTCAATCTCTCTCTCAATCTCTCTCTCAATCTCTCTCTCTCTCTCAATCTCTCAATCTCTCTCTCTCTCTCAATCTCTCTCAATCTCTCAATCTCTCTCTCTCTCTCAATCTCTCTCAATCTCTCTCTCTCTCTCAATCTCTCTCAATCTCTCTCAATCTCTCTCAATCTCTCTCAATCTCTCAATCTCTCAATCTCTCTCAATCTCTCTCAATCTCTCTCAATCTCTCTCTCTCTCAATCTCTCTCAATCTCTCTCAATCTCTCTCAATCTCTCTCAATCTCTCTCAATCTCTCTCTCTCTCTCTCTCTCTCTCTCTCTCTCTCTCTCTCTCTCTCTCTCTCTATCTTCTCCAGGTGCATATACGCTTACTATAACCCACTTTTCACATCCAACCTTTATCTTACTCCACATAATCCTTGAATTAACACAATTGTAGTCCCTCTTTTCCTGCCATAACTTATCCTTCAACATTATTGCTACTCCTTCTTTAGCACTAACACTATTTGAAACCCCTGACCTAATCCCATTTATTTCTCTCCAATGAAACTCTCCTGCCCCCTTCAGCTTTGTTTCACTTTAAAGCCAGGACATCCAGCTTCTTCTCATTCATAACATCCACAATCATCTCTGCCTTATCATTCGCACAACATCCACGCACATTCAGACATCCCACTTAACAATCTTCTTCTTCTTATTCTTTTTAGCAATCTTTACAGGAAAAGGGGTTACTAGCCCATTATTCCCTGCATTTTAGTTGACTTTTATAACATGAATAGCTTACGGAGGAATGATTCTTATTCCACTTCCCAATGCATATAAAAAAAAAAGTAATAAGAACAAGAACTATTAAGATAAAATCAAAGAAAACTCAGATGAGTGTCTATAAATAAATGTGTACAAGTATGTGTAGTGTGACCTAAGTGTAAGTAGAAGTAGCAAGACGTACCTGTAATCTTGCATTTTTATGAGACAGGTAGTAGGTTGGTAGACAGCAACCACCCAGGGAGGTACTACCGTCCTGCCAAGTGAGTGTAAAATGAAAGCCTGTAATTGTTTTACATGATGGTAGGATTGCTGGTGTCTTTTGTCTGTCTCATAAATATGCAAGATTACAGGTATGTCTTGCTACTTCTACTGACACTTAGGTCACACTACACATACATGCACACGTTTATTTATACACACTCATCTGAGTTTTCTTTGATTTTATCGTAATAGTTCTTGGTCTTATTACTTTTCCTTTTATATCCATGGGGAAGTGGAATAAGAATCTTTCCTCCGTAAGCCATGTGTGTTGTAAAAGTCAACTAAAATGCCGGGAACAATGGGCTAGTAACCCCTTTTCCTGTAAAGATGGCTAAAAAGAATAAGAAGAAAAAAATTCTCAAAGTGAGAAGTCTGAATGTGCGTGGATGTTGTGCAAATGATATGAAAGAGATGATTGTGGATGTTATGAATGAGAAGAAGCTGGATGTCCTGGCTTTAAGTGAAACAAAGCTGAAGGGGGTGGCAGAGTTTCAAAGGAGAGGAATAAATGGGATTAGGTCAGGGGTTTCAAATAGAGTTAGAGCTAAAGAAGGAGTAGCAATAAAGTTGAAGGATACGCTATGGCAGGAAAAGAGGGACTATAAATGTATTAATTCAGGGATTATGTGGAGTAAAATAAAGATTGGATGTGAAAAGTGGGTTATAATAAGCGTGTATGCATCTGGAGAAGAGAGAAGTGTAGAGGAGAGAGAGAGAGATTTGGGGAAATGTTGAGTGAATGCATGGGGAGTTTTGAATCAAGTGTGAGAGTAATGGTGGTTGGGGATTACAAAGCTAAAGTGGGTAAAAATGTTATGGAGGGAGTAGTAGGTAAATTTGGGGTGCCAGGGGTAAATGTAAATGGGGAGCCTTTAATTGAGCTATGTGTAGAAAGAGATTTGGTAATAAGTAATTCATATTTTATGAAAAAGAGGATAAATAAATATACAAGGTATGATGTAGCACGTAATGAAAGTAGTTTGTTAGATTATGTATTGGTGGATAAAAGGTTGATGGGTAGCCTCCAGGATGTACATGTTTATAGAGGGGCAACTGATATATCGGATCATTATTTAGTTGTAGCTACAGTTAGAGTAAGAGGTAGATGGGAAAAGAGGAAGGTGGCAACAACAAGTAAGACGGAGGTGAAAGTGTATAAACTAAAGGAGGAGGAAGTTCGGGCGAGATATAAGCGACTATAGGCAGAAAGGTGGGCTAGTGCAAAGATGAGTAGTGGGGGAGGGGGGGTTGAAGAGGGTTGGAATAGTTTTAAAAATGCAGTATTAGAATGTGGGGCAGAAGTTTGTGGTTATAGGAGAGTGGGGGCAGGAGGAAAGAGGAGTGATTGGTGGAATGATGAAGAGCAGAGTATATGGAGAGTAAAAGAAAGGTGAAGAGAGTGGTGAAAGAGTGCAAAAGGAGAGCAGATGATAGAGTGGGAGAGGCACTGTCAAGAAATTTTAATGAAAATAAGAAAAAAATTTGGAGTGAGTTAAACAAGTTAAGAAAGCCTAAAGAAAGTATGGATTTGTCAGTTAAAAACAGAGTAGGGGAGTTAGTAGATGGGGAGATGGAGGTATTAGGTAGATGGCGAGAATATTTTGAGGAACTTTTAAATGTTAAGGAAGAAAGGGAGGCGGTAATTTCATGCACTGGTCAGGGAGGTATACCATCTTTTAGGAGTGAAGAAGAGCAGAATGTAAGTGTGGGGGAGGTACGTGAGGCGTTACATAGAATGAAACGGGGTAAAGCAGCTGGAACTGATGGGATCATGACAGAAATGTTAAAAGCAGGGGGGGATATAGTGTTGGAGTGGTTGGTACTTTTGTTTAATAAATGTATGAAAGAGGGGAAGGTACCTAGGGATTGGCAGGAAAGGGGACAAGAGAGATTGTAAAAATTATAGAGGAATAAGTTTACTGAGTATACCAGGAAAAGTGTACGGTAGGGTTATAATTGAAAGAATTAGAGGTAAGACAGAATGTAGGATTGCGGATGATCAAGGAGGTTTCAGAGTGGGTAGGGGATGTGTAGATCAAGTGTTTACATTGAAGCATATATGTGAGCAGTATTTAGATAAAGGTAGGGAAGTTTCTATTGCATTTATGGATTTAGAAAAGGCATATGATAGAGTGGATAGGAGAGCAATGTGGCAGATGTTGCAAGTATATGGAACAGGTGGTAAGTTACTAAATGCTGTAAAGAGTTTTTATGAGGATAGTGAGGTTTAGGTTAGGGTGTGTAGAAGAGAGGGAGACTACTTCCCGGTAAAAGTAGGTCTTAGACAGGGATGTGTAATGTCACCATAGATGGGGTTGTAAAAGAAGTAAATGCTAGGGTGTTCGGGAGAGGGGTGGGATTAAATTATGGGGAATCAAATTCAAAATGGGAATTGACACAGTTACTTTTTTCTGATGATACTGTGCTTATGGGAGATTCTAAAGAAAAATTGCAAAGGTTAGTGGATGAGTTTGGGAATGTGTGTAAAGGTAGAAAGTTGAAAGTGAACATAGAAAAGAGTAAGGTGATGAGGGTATCAAATGATTTAGATAAAGAAAAATTGGATATCAAATTGGGGAGGAGGAGTATGGAAGAAGTGAATGTTTTCAGATACTTGGGAGTTGACGTGTCAGCGGATGGATTTATGAAGGATGAGGTTAATCATAGAATTGATGAGGGAAAAAAGGTGAGTGGTGCATTGAGGTATATGTGGAGTCAAAAAACGTTATCTATGGAGGCAAAGAAGGGAATGTATGAAAGTATAGTAGTACCAACACTCTTATATGGGTATGAAGCTTGGGTGGTAAATGCAGCAGCGAGGAGACGGTTGGAGGCAGTGGAGATGTCCTGTCTAAGGGCAATGTGTGGTGTATATATTATGCAGAAAATTCGGAGTGTGGAAATTAGGAAAAGGTGTGGAGTTAATAAAAGTATTAGTCAGAGGGCAGAAGAGGGGTTGTTAAGGTGGTTTGGTCATCTAGAGAGAATGGATCAAAGTAGAATGACATGGAAAGCATATAAATCTATAGGGCAAGGAAGGCGGGGTAGGGGACGTCCTCGAAAGGGTTGGAGAGAGGGGGTAAAGGAGGTTTTGTGGGCAAGGGGCTTGGACTTCCAGCAAGCGTGCATGAGCATATTAGATAGGAGTGAATGGAGACGAATGGTACTTGGGACCTTACGATCTGTTGGAGTGTGAGCAGGGTAATATTTAGTGAAGGGATTCAGGGAAACCGGTTATTTTCATATAGTCGGACTTGAGTCCTGGAAATGGGAAGTACAATGACTGCACTTTAAAGGAGCGGTTTGGGATATTGGCAGTTTGGAGGGATATGTTGTGTATCTTTATACGTATATGCTTCTAAACTGTTGTATTCTGAGCACCTCTGCAAAAGCAGTGATAATGTGTGAGTGAGGTGAAAGTGTTGAATGATGATGAAAGTATTTTCTTTTTGGGGATTTTCTTTCTTTTTTGGGTCACCCTGCCTCGGTGGGAGACGGCCAACTTGTTGAAAAAAAAAAAAAAATTCAGGGAAACTGGTTATTTTGATATAGTCGGACTTGAGTCTTGGAAATGGGAAGTACAATGCCTGCACTTTAAAGGAGGGGTTTGGGATATTGGCAGTTTGGAGGGATATATTGTGTATCTTTATATGTATATGCTTCTAAACTGTTGTATTCTAAGCACCTCTGCAAAAACAGTGATTATGTGTGAGTGTGGTGAAAGTGTTGAATGATGATGAAAGTATTTTCTTTTTGGGGATTTTCTTTCTTTTTTGGGTCACCCTGCCTCGGTGGGAGACGGCCGACTTGTTGAAAAAAAAAAAGAAAAAAAAAAAGATAAAAGACACCAGCAATCCTACCATCATGTAAAACAATTACGGGCTTTTGTTTTACAATCATTTGGCAGGACGGTAGTACCTCCCTGGGTCTACCAACCTACTACCTACAATGTACCTACATGTACCAGCACATATATATATATATACAACCCTCTGGGTTTTCTTCTATTTTCTTACTAGCTCTTGCTCTTGTTTATTTCCTCTTATCTCTATGGGAAAGTGGAACAGAATTCTTCCTCCATAAGCCATGTGTCATAAGAAGCAACTAAAATGCCTGGAGCAAGGGACTAGTAACCTCTTCTCCTGTAGACATTACTAAAGTTAAAAAGAGAAACTTTTCTTTTTCTTTTTGGGCCACCCTAAGTCAGTATCCGACCAGCCGGGCTCTGGTTCGTACACCAGTTTGCATGTGGCCAGCAGTAACAGCCTGGTTGATCAGACCCTGATCCACCAAGCTTCCTGACCTCAGACCGGTCTGTGGGGGCGTTGACCCCCGAAACCCTCTCTAGGTATACCCTGGCTCAGTGGGCTACAGCCGGTTTGTTGAAAGAACAAGAAAGAAAAGGAGCAACAGGTGAAAGGAAACATGGCTAACATCCCCATTGCCCCAGTACTGAAAGCATTGAAAAAAAGGATGAGAATAAAGGTGGTATGCTCTCTGATGTATGATCCAGTCCATCATAAAATAATGAACTTTGAGCATGACCAAGCAATACACAGGGTGGCAAAGGCTGCCTTTCCTTGAGAAAGCCATGAATGGATGTGCTATGACCAATGCATTTTATATTATTCATGGGGAAGTGCTAAACCCACAGGGGTTGGAATTGCTAAATCTGCAAGGGTCATACAGCACCTGGAAAATGGGAGGCATTCAGATCTGATCTGAAGAAGGGGAGGGTAGCTCCAGTTCCTCAAATCAAGAACCCTTTACTAATATAAATGCACCCCACTCCTTGAAGTGTTTTACGAGGTATAAGATCCAGCTCCTGGGTGTGGCTGTAAGGAGCAGGAACTTGAGCTCATTCTTTGCAAACACATTTTGTGGAGTACGCTTATAAATAGCATCTTCATCTGCAGAAATAAATGAAATGTATTAGTTATTTCTCGTGTGAAGAAATTATTGAAAATTTATTTTTCAAATGAATACCCACCTCTGAATTATTGTGAAAAGCAGTGGAATTAGGATCTTGAAAATCTTCTCCTCTAGCTGTAAAGAAGGTAAGGGGATGGAACTTGGGGTGAGCAGTCTGCTTCCCACTTGCTACTAGTCGACCATCATAGAACAAGTCAGATGTATACTGCAAGAAGGGAAAATAATGTAACATATTTTTAGCACTTCACCAAACAAAAATGCTCTTTTGCTTACATAAACAAAGTACTCTACAAACAAATGAGGTACATTACAAATAAAAGGTCTTTTGTGAATCATAAAATAATAGCATTGTAACAAAACAGCCTACATCAAAAAGAGGTCCTGCTATTTGCACAGTCACTACCAAGCTGGATATACAGCAGGTAAACAGCTCAATAATGACTTGTGTTCCAGATGTTCAAACCACAAATGAATTATTTGCAACTTGAAACCTATTTTTCTAGAGTAAACAATATTACAGAAGAAAGTTGTGTGTCATACATGTGAGCAACTTCAGATCAGCGTTTGCAAAACGTCTCTCAACAAACCAAGGTATCCACCAAGGCAGGGTGGCCCAAAAAGAAAAACAGAAGTTTCTCTTCATAACTTTAGTAATGTGTACAGGAGAAGGGGTTACTAGCCTCTTGCTCCCAGCAATTTAGTTGCCTCTTACAACACGCATAGCTTACAGAGGTAGAATTCTGTTCCACTTCCCCAAGGAGTTGTAAAACAACCATTTCTTCAATATTACTTCCTAAGGATCTCCTCTATAAGTGCAGATGTTATAAAGTGAGGACCCTGTACTGCAAATAAAATAATGCACATTCTGACTAGTTTAAATATAAAATGTGATGATAACAGTGTCATAAGACTGATCAATTAACAGGTAAATCCTACAGGGATGGACAATTAACCCTTTGACTGTCGCAACCCCCAATCCTGAGGTGTCTCCTGGTGTCGCAAAATTTAAAAAAAAAAATTATTTTTTCTTATGAAATGATGGAGAATCTTTTCCCGATTGCAATGACACCAAAAAAAAACGAAATTTGATGGAAAACTGACGGAATTATGCTCTCACGAAGTTAGCGACCTCGGCGCTGTTTACAAATCGGCGATTTCACCCACTTTGAGCCCTATTTTCGGCTAATTCCATTGTTCCAGTCGCCCAAACTCATAGCTATTTCTTTAGAACTCCATTTTTTCTATTGATTGAGTACAGGAAACTGCCCATTTACTGATTTCAACTACCTAATAATGTGGTCAGAAATTTGCAATTTGGCCAATTTCACGAAAATTAAAAAATGTGACAATTTCAAAATAAGGTCCAGAATGAACAATGCAGACATTCCTGGCTCTAAAATAACATTTTCTTTGCTCATCAGTCATGTCTCCAGGCCCCTCTGATATTACTCTTGCTTTCTATTTTGAATTTTTATTCAAACAAAAAATAGAAGACTTACTATTATGCAGACTACTGCAATATTGTAATAATTGTATAAATAACATCAACCCATTCATGACTGCATATTAGAATGGCTAGTTGGACATTTATTGGACAATGGCATCATTTGTTTACTTTTGAACATTGGCAAAAATCAAACATTTCCCCTTCTTTGAGCTCCATTTCTAGGTTCTTTTTATAGAAAAATCAATCAAAATCACCTCTATTTCTATAATATGTTTTCCATTCTATCAAATGAGACCAAGAAAACGAGAATACAACCATAAATACTATATGAAAATAGACCACAAAGTCAGCATTTTAATTAAAAAAAAAACGGTCGGAGTTTTTTTTTTCTCATTATGCACTGCGTGCTCCAGGATTTTTTTTATATGGTGCACACTGACCACACAGACCCATTCTCTCACATGTGGGCCTACCAGCTTTCTCCTGCTTGATTTGAAGCCGCTAGAATTTATGAGTATATATACGTCAAACACGGTACCTCGTAAGACGTATATATACGGCTGCAACAGTCAAAGGGTTAAGCACAGAGTAGAAGGGATCTGAAAATTTCAGTCTCAGAAACCCTGGCAGTAGATGAAGAGGGCTTGTTACTTAACCTGGAATATAGAAATCCTTTCTATTTTCTAATTCAAGTTTTATTTTCTATTCTTGTAGGATACACCTGCTCAGAAAGCATATTATTTTAATACTCATATGTAATCACTATGCTAGGGACTAGTAACCCTTCAAAATGTAAAAAGAAGAAAACTTTCATTTCTTCTTTTTTGAGTCACCCTCAGTGGGAGACAGCCAGTGTGCTAAAAAAAATAGAAACACTAGATCTATAAGGGTCATACAACCCATGGAAATGGGAGGCTATCTGATGTGATCTATGAAAAGTGAAGGTAACTCTAATTCTTTGGCTAGAAAGCCCTTCACCAGTATCATGAAGGGTGAGAATGAGTAAAGCTGATAGACGAATAAAAAGAAAGACAGTGGAAATCTCACCTTAATAATGGCAGAGTGCGAGCGGTAATTTTCTACAAGCATAATTTTGCATGGGGAGTCTGCAGGATAAAGATCATACAGTCGCTCTAGTAGAGATGTGCCTAAGCCTCTTTCTTCACAAAATTTAGAGAAAACCTGCAAAAAAAAAAAAATGCACAAGGCTGACAAATAAATTTTTGATAAAGACAATATTTTACAGTTTGATCAGTAATGTACTTTACATTAAAATTGCCAATAAATCTCCATTTCCAATATTACTAAAGAAACTCTAAAAATGTAACAGACTATTACTTACCTCTGGACTGAGTTGCATGTAATCTCCAGCCAATACAAGGCGAGTATCAGGTTTGGCTAGGGCTAATGGTGTCAGAGCCTCACACTCCATAGCCTGGGCCGCTTCGTCTATTAGAATGTGCGTAAATACACCTTAAACAAAACAAAAAAAAGCTTGAATGATAACGCCTATATAAAAACTTCCAAAATGTTATAAATATTAATAAGTCATACTTTTAATGAATGAGAAGAAGCTGGATGTCCTGGCTTTAAGTGAAATAAAGCTGAAGGGGGTGGGAGAGTTTCAGTGGAGAGGAATAAATGGGATTAGGTCAGGTGTTTCAAATAGAGTTAGAGCTAAAGAAGGAGTAGCAATAATGTTGAAGGATAAGCTATGGCAGGAAAAGAGGGACTATAAATGTATTAATTCAAGGATTATGTGGAGTAAAATAAAGATTGGATGTGAAAAGTGGGTTATAATAAGCGTGTATGCACCTGGAGAAGAGAGAAGTGTAGAGGAGAGAGAGAGAGATTTGGGGAAATGTTGAGTGAATGCGTGGGGAATTTTGAATCAAGTGTGAGAGTAATGGTGGTTGGGGATTTCAATGCTAAAGTGGGTAAAAATGTTATGGAGGGAGTAGTAGGTAAATTTGGGGTGCCAGGGGTAAATGTAAATGGGGAGCCTTTAACTGAGCTAGGGGTAGAAAGAGATTTGGTAATAAGTAATACATATTTTATGAAAATGAGGATAAATAAATATACAAGGTATGATGTAGCACATAATGAAAGTAGTTTATTAGATTATGTATTGGTGGATAAAAGGTTGATGGGTAGGCTCCAGGATGTACATGTTTATAGAGGGGCAACTGATATATCGGATCATTATTTAGTTGTAGCTACAGTTAGAGTAAGAGGTAGATGGGAAAAGAGGAAGGTGGCAACAACAAGTAAGAGGGAGGTGAAAGTGTATAAACTAAGGGAGGAGGAAGTTCGGGTGAGATATAAGCGACTATTGGCAGAAAGGTGGGCTAGTGCAAAGATGAGTAGTGGGGGGGTTGAAGAGGGTTGGAATAGTTTTAAAAATGCAGTATTAGAATGTGGGGCAGAAGTTTGTGGTTATAGGAGGGTGGGGGCAAGAGGAAAGAGGAGTGATTGGTGGAATGATGAAGTAAAGGGTGTGATAAAAGAGAAAAAGGTAGCTTATGAGAGGTTTTTACAAAGCAGAAGTGTTATAAGAAGAGCAGAGTATATGGAGAGTAAAAGAAAGGTAAAGAGAGTGGTGAGAGAGTGCAAAAGGAGAGCAGATGATAAGAGTGGGAGAGGCACTGTCAAGAAATTTTAATGAATATAAGAAAAAATTTTGGAGTGAGTTAAACAAGTTAAGAAAACCTAGGGAAAGTATGGATTTGTCAGTTAAAAACAGAGTAGGGGAGTTAGTAGATGGGGAAATGGAGGTATTATGTAGATGGCGAGAATATTTTGAGGAACTTTTAAGGGAGGAGGTGGGAGCCTTTCATTTAAAAAAAAAATTATTTTTCAACCGATTTATTTTATTTTTGGTGTACTTTTAGAGGTGCATATGTAGAAGCATGTGACAAAGTTTCAGTATGATTGGCCAACAAACAACAGAGAAAAAAATATAAACATGATTTTTATATATGGCAGCACGACCTGACAAATTGGCACTACGAGTGGCACTTCCGACATTCCCAACTGTTAGAATACAACTAGCACGACGTTTTTACGTTGCCATTTCATCTAATATATCTTATTATCAAGGTAAAAAAAAAATACATTTGACAGAATTTTTGGCATTCGCCAAAATATCTGCCTTTTACCCCCCATAAAATCAAAAATATTTGAGATATTCCAAAAAATCTAACGTAAATAATTCAAACACACTTTGTTTTATATTGTCTGTGAAAATCATTTCAATACAATCATTAATAATGGAGTTATGAAGCGAAATAAGTGAATAAGTTACTTCCGAGATATAGGCCTAGAACGTCGGCCGGCCTACCGTCTCAAAAAAATTTTTTTTTTTTTGCGCGGAAATCGCGTTTGTTTCGGAGTATTTCTTGGTAAACTGTTGTTCTAGTGCAGTTATCCTCTTCAAAACACCGTTTTCTATCACTCACATACCAAACAATAGAACAAGGAGACGAGGAGTAACTCATTTATATCGAAATATTGCTGGTGGACTCTCGCTATATTATGGCCTATTTTATTCAGTCTAGAGTATATAACATGTTTGTTTGTTATTTATAGTGATTATTATATCATATTAGATCAATTCTGATTGATAAATAAGCCGTATAGTTAATATATAAGCTGATACAAGCGTAATAATGAAGTGATTTCACCTGCCGCCGTCTGGAGAGGGAGCTCTGCCGAGTGTACCTAGGTGCTTCCTGATAGGCTAGATGTCTATTGATAAGCTCCACCTACTCTTATATGATGCCAAATAATCAATTATTATATTAGAAAGAATAATGCAAAGAAAAAGCGATAATAAAACAAGGAAAAAATTCAAAAAAATATATGGGTTGAGAGCAGACTCGCTACCTACATCACCGCCACCATACCTGATATAAATGACTATAATTTCTTGTAGAAACATTGTAGAACATTGATTCTTGTACCATTGTATTGCCAAAGAGTTAAGCTATTTTTCTGTATGAATAACTCATTTTCCATAATTTTTCTATTTTTTTTTTCTTGAGCGCAGTAATTTCATGCACTGGTCAGGGAGGTATACCATCTTTTAGGAGTGAAGAAGAGCAGAATGTAAGTGTGGGGGAGGTACGTGAGGCATTACGTAAAATGAAAGGGGGTAAAGCAGCTGGAACTGATGGGATCATGACAGAAATGTTAAAAGCAGGGGGGGATATAGAGTTGGAGTGGTTGGTACTTTTGTTTAATAAATGTATGAAAGAGGGGAGGTACCTAGGGATTGGCGGAGAGCATGTATAGTCCCTTTATATAAAGGGAAAGGGGACAAAAGACTGTAAAAATTATAGAGGAATAAGTTTACTGAGTATACCAGGAAAAGTGTACGGTAGGGTTATAATTGAAAGAATTAGAGGTAAGACAGAATGTAGGATTGCGGATGAGCAAGGAGGTTTCAGAGTGGGTAGGGGATGTGTAGATCAAGTGTTTACATTGAAGCATATATGTGAACAGTATTTAGATAAAGGTAGGGAAGTTTTTATTGCATTTATGGATTTAGAAAAGGCATATGATAGAGTGGATAGAGGAGCAATGTGGCAGATGTTGCAAGTATATGGAATAGGTGGTAAGTTATTAAATGCTGTAAAGAGTTTTTATGAGGATAGTGAGGCTCAGGTTAGGGTGTGTAGAAGAGAGGGAGACTACTTCCCGGTAAAAGTAGGTCTTAGACAGGGATGTGTAATGTCACCATGGTTGTTTAATATATTTATAGATGGGGTTGTAAAGGAAGTAAATGCTAGGGTGTTCGGGAGAGGGGTGGGATTAAATTTCGGGGAATCAAATTCAAAATGGGAATTCACACAGTTACTTTTTGCTGATGATACTGTGCTTATGGGAGATTCTAAAGAAAAATTGCAAAGGTTAGTGGATGAGTTTGGGAATGTGTGTAAAGGTAGAAAGTTGAAAGTGAACATAGAAAAGAGTAAGGTGATGAGGGTATCAAATGATTTAGATAAAGAAAAATTGGATATCAAATTGGGGAGGAGGAGTATGGAAGAAGTGAATGTTTTCAGATACTTGGGAGTTGACGTGTTGGCGGATGGATTTATGAAGGATGAGGTTAATCATAGAATTGATGAGGGAAAAAAGGCGAGTGGTGCGTTGAGGTATATGTGGAGTCAAAAAATGTTATCTATGGAGGCAAAGAAGGGAACATATGAATGTATAGTAGTACCAACACTCTTATATGGGTGTGAAGCTTGGGTGGTAAATGCAGCAGCGAGGAGACGGTTGGAGGCAGTGGAGATGTCCTGTCTAAGGGCAATGTGTGATGTAAATATTATGCAGAAAATTCGGAGTGTGGAAATTAGGAAAAGGTGTGGAGTTAATAAAAGTATTAGTCAAGAGGGCAGAAGAGGGGTTGTTGAGGTGGTTTGGTCATTTAGAGAGAATGGATCAAAGTAGAATGACATGGAAAGCATATAAATCTATAGGGGAAGGAAGGCGGGGTAGGGGTCGTCCTCGAAAGGGTTGGAGAGAGGGGGTAAAGGAGGTTTTGTGGGAGAGGGGCTTGGACTTCCAGCAAGCATGCGTGAGCGTGTTAGATAGGAGTGAATGGAGACGAATGGTACTTGGGACCTGACGATCTGTTGGAGTGTGAGCAGGGTAATATTTAGTGGAGGGATTCAGGGAAACCAGTTATTTTCATATAGTCGGACTTGAGTCCTGGAAATGGGAAGTACAATACCTGCACTTTAAAGGAGGGGTTTGGGATATTGGCAGTTTGGAGGGATATGTTGTGTATCTTTATATGTGTATGCTTCTAAACTGTTGTATTCTGAGCACCTCTGCAAAAACAGTGATAATGTGTGAGTGAGGTGAAAGTGTTGAATGATGATGAAAGTATTTTCTTTTTTGGGGATTTTCTTTCTTTTTTTTTTTTGGGTCACCCTGCCTCGGTGGGAGACGGCCGACTTGTTGAGAAAAAAAAAAAAAAAACTTTTAATCCAGAGGCAAAAGACTCAACTTATAAAGTGACTGTTTGACATAAAAAAAAATTAAATTCACTGTCGAAACTTCACAAAAAATCAGTCTGAACATCACCAAAGCAGTATACTGATGTAAATAATATAATAGATAACTAAATTTACATGGACATAAGACAGGCTGGGCAGGATTAAGCTACATAATACCTGCTGTCTATCCTAGACCATTATTTCTTCAGAACTGTAGAGGTGAGAAATTATAATACATGTATGTGGTCTAAGATTCACCTTCAAGTTGTGAGTTAATTGTGAAATAAATAGGTTCAAAAGAGAAAACACTCTTACTGAAATAAAAACATTGCAAAAACAGGGAATTAAACACCTTTCTCCAGCTTGAGTGATGCAATGTAACGGGAAGTGTTGAGAGTTGCAACTATAACTCGATGGTAGAGAATTTCTTCTTCACTGGGCATCACAAACCTCCTAACACTCTGGTCATTTTCTATCAAACAATACTGTAAAATATGAATATAAAATTATAATAAATTTCAAATTGATCGTTAATTAGTGTACCCATAAAGAATTACAACATAAACACTGAATACTACACTAAGACACTTTTGCTCAAAAGAATTATTTATCAGTTCTATTGTTTATCTATATCTAAAAACAAAAGAGGAAACACATTCACTGTCACTTATTAAATCTCTGCCTTGCCAGAAGCTTGAAATCATTACTGAATAAAGCTTTTTAAGTCATGATTAATCTCTACCCACAGTAAAATATCATCCACACTAAATATTTACTCTGCAACAAGTGTCATGCTACCCTACTTGTAACTCCCACACAACATTCTGAAGTAATTATACTTATTGATCAAATAGAAATAATATTCTAACCTTCTGAACGTCAGAATGAACAGTTGTAACCCAGCGATTGCGGTAATAAATGCGTAAAGGTCTAGCTTCCTCGTGTCCTGCTAAGACGTATGGGTGGAGATATTCTTTGATGTATAAATCAGCAGCACTGTAATGCATACAAATTTTTTTATATAAGTTAACATGAAAGTTTTTTCAAAGCTTGATAAAAGTTTATGCCAGTTAAACAAGGCTATTAATTCATAAATGATAAGGAAAGGTAATACCGTATTTTCCAGCATATAAGACGCCCGATCATATGAGACATATAAAACAATGTTTCCAAGCAGTTGTAATGTATCGTTAGTAAACAATTGCTAAAATGTAGCCCAAAGCCTAGCCTTGACCCTGACCTTGAGCATATACAGTGCAGGGTGATTTTCCGAGACTTTTTCTGGGGGAAAAAAAAAAGCATGCAGAAAATACGGTATATACTTTACAAAGCTAACTGAAAGTTTATCAAGTACAGTACTTTGTCATGTACATGATAAAGCTCCACAGTGAACGAAGTTTACTCTGCAAGTTTACTCTGTATGTCTCTTTGAGTCACCATTATTTACAGCTAGTAATGTCAACTCTTGACTGAATCAAAATGAACCAACCCTATACTCGTTACCCACATATGTACAATCAAAATAGGTAATTTTGGTACTGTATATAGAGTAATTGTAAATAAGCTATCACATTACATAAAAAACTATGATATGTATATTATCTCCCTTAAAATTATGGTTCTAACCTGTTGGAATGAGTACAGATGAGGATGCGTGACCCTGGCTCCTGTAGAATTTGTCTGATACCTTGTGCCAGTGTGTAGGTCTTCCCTGTCCCATAAGGACCTGTGTAAGGACAACAAACTCTCACCCTTAACTCATCACTCAAGATTCATTTAGTTAATATTTGCAACATTGCAACACTTTAAAAAGGTGCAACAAATACTTATTATTATTTTTTTAACACATTGGCCATTTCCCACCAAGGCAGGGTGACCTAAAAAGAAAGAAAAGTCCAAAAAGAAACAAAAAAACTTTCATTAACATTCAACACTTTCACTATCACTCATACATAATCACTGTCTGCCAAAGCACCCAGATACGACAGTTAAGATAGTCACTCCAAACTGCAAATATCTCAAACCCCTCCTTTAAAGTGCAAGCATTGTACTTCCCATTTCCAGGACACAAGTCCAGCTAATTGGCTTCCCTGAATCCTTTCACAAAATATTACCCTACTCACATTTCAATAGCTCATCAGGTCCCAAAAACTATTTGTTTCCATTCACTCCTATCTAATACGCTCACACACGCTTGCTGGAAGTCCAAGCCCCTCGCCCACAAAACCTACTTTACCCCCTCCCACCAACTTTTTCAAGGATGACTCCTACCCCGCCTTCCTTCCCCTACAGATTTATACACTCTCCAAGTCATTCTACATTGTTCCATTCTCTCTAAATCACCAAACCACCTCAACAACCCCTCTTCAGCCTGGTGACTAATACTTTTAGTAACTATACACCTCCAAATTTCCACACTACAAATTCTCTGCATAATACTTAAACCGCACATTGCCCTTAGACATGACATCTCCACTGCCTCCAGCCGCCTCCTCGCTGCAGCATTAACAACCCAAGCGTCACACCCATATAAGAGTGGTGGTACCACTACTTTCGTACATTCCCTTCTTTGCCTCCATGGATAAAGTTTTTTGTCTCCACAGATACCTAAACGCTCCACTCGCCCTTTTTCCTTCATCATTTCTATGGTTACCCTCATCCTTCATAAACCCAACCGCTGACAAGTCAACTCCCAAATATCTGAAAACATTCACTTCTTCCATACTCCCTCTCTCCAATGTGATATTTAATTTTTCTTTATCTAAATTGTTTGATACCCTCATCACCTTACACTTATCTATGTTCATTTTCTACTTTCTACCTTTACACACCCTCCCAAATTCATCCACTAACCTTTGCAACTTTTCTTTAGAATCTCCCAAAAGCACAGTATCATCAGCAAAAAGTAAGTGTCAACTTCCATTTTGTATTTGATTCCCCAAAATTTAATCCCACCTCTCTCCCCGACACCCTAGCATTTACTTCTTTTACATCCCCATCTATAAATATATTAAACAACCATTATTATTATTTAATTTTTTAACACATCAGTCATTTCCCACCAAGGCAGAGTAAGACGAAAAAGAAGAAACGCTTTCATCATTCACTCACTCCATCACTGTCTTACCAGAGGTGCACCAAAACTGAGGTTTCTACTGCTACGGGAACTATTAATCACCAATCCCTGCTTCAGATTTTTCATAATGCCGGAGGACAAACTCCTGAGCAAACAAACCAACAACCATTTGGAAAAACAGGTAGTGAATCTGGGTCGCCACGAGGGGAGTCAGCTTCGTTAGTGCTCAAGTTAGCTAAACTCAGTCTTGAAAATACCAGGGAAGCAACATGCATTTGTTAAGGAGGAATTTGACAGAGAGAAGGAGAGAAGGCAGTTTTGGCATACTGTGGATCACAATTTCAGTATTCAGAAATTGGTGTTGCTAGTACAGTAGACCCCCGGTTCCCGATACTATCGGTATCCGATAAATCCGGTAGCCGATGCATTTGATCGAAAAAAATTTGCCTCGCTTCCTGATACAAAACCCGGTATGCGATACGATTCGTACGAGACATGTCCAGTGTTTACAAGCCAGCCAGTGTGCGCGCATCTAAGGATACATTCGGTACATTCTATATTATCCATATTATCACTGTTTTTGGTGCTTGTTTCTGCAAAATAAGTCACCATGGGCCCCAAGAAAGCTTCTAGTGCCAACCCTTCGAGACCAAGGGTGCTAATGACTATTGAAATGAAGAAAGAGATAATTGCAAAGTATGAAAGTGGAGTGCGTGTATTGGAGCTGGTCAGGTTGTATAGTAAACCCCAATCAACAATCTCTACTATAGTGAGCAGGAAAACGGCAATCAAGGAAGCTGTTCTTGCAAAAGGTGCAACTGTGATTACGAAACAGTGACCACAAGTGTTAGAAAATGTTGAGAGACTGTTATTGGTGTGGATAAATGAAAAACAGATAGGAGGAGATAGCATCTCTCAAGCGATCATTTGTGAAAAGGCTAGGCAGTTGCATGACGATTTGGTAAAGAAATTGCCTGCAACCAGTGGTGATGTGAGTGAATTTAAGGCCAGCAAAGGTTGGTTTGAAAGATTTAAGAATCGTAGTGGCATACATAGTGTGATTAGGCATGGTGGGGCTGCCAGTTCAGACCACAAAGCGGCTGAAAAATTATTTTTTTTTTTTTTTTTTTTATTATCACACCGGCCGATTCCCACCAAGGCAGGGTGGCCCGAAAAAGAAAAAACTTTCACCATCATTCACTCCATCACTGTCTTGCCAGAAGGGTGCTTTACACTACAGTTTTTAAACTGCAACATTAACACCCCTCCTTCAGAGTGCAGGCACTGTACTCTGAAGTACATAGAGTACATAGAGGCTGAAGGATTGAAACCTGAACAAGTGTTTAATTGTGACAAAACAGGCCTGTTTTGGAAGAAATTGCCAAGCAGGACCTACATTACTCAGGAGGAAAAGCTACCTCAAGTCCTAATGGAGGGGGATTCCCCTTCTAAATAGGTTCAACACACTCCCCTCCTCCCATCCCATCAATCATCACCAGATCTTCATTAAAGGTAAGTGTCATTTATTCTATTGTTATTATTCTATTGTTATTGTTGTTATTGTAATTATTCTATTGCATTAAACTTAATATTTCATGTGGTAAAAGTTTTTTTTTTTTTTCATACTTTTGGGTGTCTTGCACGGATTAATTTGATTTCCATTATTTTGTATGGGGAAAATTGATTCGCTTTCCGATAATTTTGGTTTACGATGAGCTCTCAGAAACAGATTAATATCGCAAACCGGGGGTCCACTGTACCTTGGTTTTCTGATTCTAAGCCTGAGCAGCTTTTCAAGTCTTTTAAAAATCAGTCTCGAGCTCTGCAATGGCCATTCAAGCACTGGGCATCACTCGTTCATATACAATTATATGGCAGATCGCTGGAATTTACAGCTGGTTTGAGTGATGGAGATTTCACTAATTACGACATGAAGCAGCTGTACTCAGCTCAAGCTTCAGCTGGGTCAGTCCCATGAGGATTCTGTTCATGCACAATCTAAATTGTTTATTAAGTGGCACAAATCCAGTATCACTAATTTTAGTAGGCTAGTGCAAATGGCGGTTCTTCTTGATAATCTTCTTGAGTCAGTTGGACAAGAGGTTTGGGTGTTATTACATCATTCAGTGGCAACTGTGTACACTTGTTGACACATTTAAGGCCAACCACTTCTTGTCCAAGTACTCCTTTATTTTTTCTTCCCAGCAGCCTGGTTTGGCCAAAGATCATTGTGGACGGACCTCTGAGTGAATTACGAAGAAGGAGGCTGGAGCTGAAAAACAATGTCTGTCTCCAAGTCAGCACTGGGCAAGGGATTAGAATCCTGAACCCATCACCTATTACTACTGCCGTAAGCCTGATCACATCAAGACTACTTGCCCCAAGCTAAGTAAACTTCCTGCTAGTGGTAAGTTGACTTGACTACTATCATTAGGAAAAATAGCTGTGCTTCCCGCCGAAACAAATCAGCAGGAAATAGATGCCTGTATGGAACCCTTTTACAGTCAGTCAAATCTCCCTTAAGCATGAAAGTCCCACTGAGGTATTCAACTTATTGCTCCTTCTGACAGGGGTACTTCTAATTTCTGAGAACTCATTAAATTCTTCAGTATTATCAGAAACCTAGGTAGAGCGAAGTTTCCCGTTCTTTTGCATAAATTTTTTTTTAGGTCAGTATTACACTGGCCATTTAATTGTAGGTGTGTCTGGGGAATTCCCCATGAAAGCTGCTATATTATTGCTTGGCAAAAATATTTTAAATTCTAGCCCTTTGACTGTTGCAACCCCCAATCCTGAGGTGTCTCCTGGTGTCGCAAAATTTCAAAAAAAAAAAAAAAAAAAATTTCTTATGAAATGATAGAGAATCTTTTCCCGATTGTAATGACACCAAAAAAAAAAAAATTTGATGGAACACTGACGGAATTATGCTCTCGCGAAGTTAGCGACCTCAGCGATATTTACAAATCGGAGATTTCGCCCAATTTGAGCCCTATTTTCGGCTAATTCCATTGTTCCAGCCGACCAAACTCATAGCTATTTCTTTAGAACTCCATTTTTTCTATCGATTGAGTACAAGAAACTGCCCATTTACCGATTTCAACTACCCAATAATGTGGTCAGAAATTTGCAATTTGGCCAATTTCACGAAAATTAAAAAATATGACAATTTCAAAATAAGGTCCAGAATGAACAATGCAGACATTCCTGGCTCTAAAATAACATTTTCTTTGTTCATCAGTCATATCTCCAGGCCCCTCTGATATTACTCTTGCTTTCTATTTTGAATTTTTATTCAAACAAAAAAATAGAAGACTTACTATTATGCAGACTACTGCAATACTGTAATAATTGATTAAATAACATCAACCCATTCATGACTGCATATTAGAATGGCTAGTTGGACATTTATTGGACAATGACATCATTTGTTTACTTTTGAACATTGGCAAAAATCAAACATTTTCCCTACTTTGAGCTCCATTTGCAGGTTCTTTTTATAGTAAAATCAATCAACATCACCTCAACTTCTGTAATATGTTTTCCATTCTATCAAATGAGACCAAGAAAATGAGAATACAACCATAAATACTATACGAAAATAGACCACAAATTCGGCATTTTAATTAAAAAAATGGTCGGAGTTTTTTTTTTTACTCATTATGCACTGCGTGCTCAAGGATTTTTTTTATATGGTGCACACTGACCACACAGACCCATTCTCTCACATGTGGGCCTACCAGCTTTCCCCTGCTTGATTTGAAGCCGCTAGAATTTATGAGTATATATACGTCAAACACGGTACCTCATAAGACGTATATATACGGCAGCGACAGTCAAAGGGCTAGATGTCCACTGTAACTACCGAAGCCTCTTCTCTGATGCTGACCATAACTCTGGCAATGTCCAAAGGAATGTCTAAAAACAATGATGACCTATCCTTGGAGGACTGCGATCTAGGGCTCAACAATTTATTTTATGAGGAAAACTGGCCAGGTTTGAAGGAAGGTGAGAGGACAGAGACAGATAATGAAAGAAATGAGCAAAGTCAGTACTCTAAAAGTAATTAAGGTATAAGAATATACCAAAAAGGAAGCAAAGTAACAAGACTACACACAGTTACAAATTAGACATAAAGCAGAGGAGTGAATATATGCAGAAATAACAATAGCATTTTAGATACGATTATCTAGTGTCAATAATTTAAGCACTGGAAGTCTTTATTCCAATCAATGTACAGTACTGAGCAGTTATTTTTCCAAATTACATTCGACCAACAGTTACATGTATTCACATTTCAACAGGGAACTTGAGCAAGAATTAAAGTTTTGCAACCTCTCTGCTATAGTACAAACATATGCAAAACATAACCATCCCTTTTTAAGTATTGCTTCATTACAAACTTGTTTTATGAGCTGAAAAACCCAGAAAAAAACTTATTTATAAAATGGGAGCTTCCTGTACCTCGTCTGCAATGGTGTACATGAAACACCAACAAATATGATGCACATACAGACAACCCAGGTTATAAATGTCTGCACTTAATGTTTATTGATTTCTAAGTGAAAAGAGGTTTTGTGTTATTATTAACCTGCTTGTAATCTATAACACTCAGAATACAATTCATCAATAAACTGGTGCCCCATAAGAATAAAAGTACAGTAAGCTCTCTTATAAAGCTTCTTTTTACAGTGCAGTTTATTGTAAATGTAACAGAAAAAAGTTTATCCAAAACAGAAAAGTGTATGGAAAGGCCTTCATAGTATGTGCTATTCAATTTTTGAGGCACTTTTTTAAATGTACAGTGGACCCTCAGTTATCGGCTGTAGTCCGTTCCAGAAGGTCGGCTTAAGTCCGAAAAAGCCAAAAACCGAAATAATATTTCCCATAAGAATTAATGTAAATCCAATTAATCCGTTTCAGACACCCAAAAATATTAACAAAAAAAAATACATTTTATAAAATTTAAAAGGCATATGATAGAGTGGATAGAGGAGCAATGTGGCAGATGTTGCAAGTATATGGAATAGGTGGTAAGTTACTAAATGCTGTAAAGAGCTTTTATGAGGATAGTGAGGCTCAGGTTAGGGTGTGTAGAAGAGAGGGAGAATACTTCCCGGTAAAAGTAGGTCTTAGACAGGGATGTGTAATGTAACCATGGTTGTTTAATATATTTATATATGGGGTTGTAAAAGAAGTAAATGCTAGGGTGTTCGGGAGAGGGGTGGGATTAAGTTATGGTGAATTAAATACAAACTGGGAGTTGACACAGTTACTTTTTGCTGATGATACTGTGCTTATGGGAGATTCTAAAGAAAAATTACAAAGGTTAGTGGATGAGTTTGGGAATGTGTGTAAAGGTAGAAAGTTGAAAGTGAACATAGGAAAGAGTAAGGTGATGAGGGTATCAAATGATTTAGATAAAGAAAAATTGGATATCAAATTGGGGAGGAGGAGTATGGAAGAAGTGAATGTTTTCAGGTACTTGGGAGTTGACGTGTCGGCGGATGGATTTATGAAGGATGAGGTTAATCATAGATTTGATGAGGGAAAAAAGGTGAGTGGTGCGTTGAGGTATATGTGGAGACAAAAAAACGTTATTTATGGAGGCAAAGAAGGGAATGTACGAAAGTATAGTAGTACCAACACTCTTATATGGGTGTGAAGCTTGGGTTGTAAATGCTGCAGCGAGGAGGCGGTTGGAGGCACTGGAGATGTCCTGTCTAAGAGCAATGTGTGGTGTAAATATTATGCAGAAAATTCGGAGTGTGGAAATTAGGAGAAGGTGTGGAGTTAATAAAAGTATTAGTCAGAGGGCTGAAGAGGGGTTGTTGAGATGGTTTGGTCATTTAGAGAGAATGGATCAAAGTAGAATGACATGGAAAGCATTTAACCCTTTGACTGTCGAGACCCCAAATTCTAAAGTCTCTCTCTGAGTTGCAAAATTTAAAAAAAAAAGAAAAATAAATTCTCATGAAATGATAAAGAATCTATTCCCAACGGTAATGACACCAAAAGTACGAAATTTGATGGAAAACTTACGGAATTAGGCTTTCGTGAAGTTAGCGATGTTTATGCATCAGCGATTTCGCCCACGTTGAGCCCTATTTTCGGCCAATTCCATTGTTTCAGTCAACCAAACTCATAACTATTTCTTTAAAACTCCATTTGTTCTATTGATTGAGTACAGGAAACTGCCCATTTACAGATTTCAACTACCCAATAAAGTGATCAGAAATTGGCAATTTGGCCTATTTCATGCAAATTACAAAAGATGCCAATTTCAAAATAGGGTCCAGAATTTACAGTGCAGACATTCCTGGCACTAAAATAACATTTTCTCTGTTCATCAGTCACATCTCTAGGCCCCTCTTATATTACTCTTGCTTTCTACTTTGAATTTTTATTCACACAAAAAATAGAAGATTTACTGTTATGCAGACTACTGCATTATTGCAATAATTGTATAAATAATGTCAACCCATTCATGACTGTGTATTAGACTGGTTTATTGGACACTTAATGAACAATGACATCATTTGTTTACTCTTGAACATTGGCAAAAATCGAACATTTCCTTTATTTTCACCTCAATTTCAAGGTCCTTTTCATTGTGATACCAATGAAAATCATCTCTATTTCTGTAATATCTCTTGCATTCTATCAAATGACACCAAGAAAATGAGAATACAACCATAAATACTATACGAAAATATAGTGGACCCCCGGTTAACCCTTTGACTGTCGCAACCCCCAATCCTGAGGTGTCTCCTGGTGTCGCAAAATTTAAAAAAAAAAAAATATTTTTTCTTATGAAATGATAGAGAATCTTTTCCCGATTGTAATGACACCAAAAAAACGAAATTTGATGGAAAACTGACGGAATTATGCTCTCGCGAAGTTAGCGACCTCGGCGCTGTTTACAAATCGGCGTTTTCGCCCACTTTGAGCCCTATTTTCGGCTAATTCCATTGTTCCAGTCGCCCAAACTCATAGCTATTTCTTTAGAACTTCATTTTTTCTATCGATTGAGTACAAGAAACTGCCCATTTACTGATTTCAACTACCTAATAATGTGGTCAGAAATTTGCAATTTGGCCAATTTCACGAAAACTAAAAAATATGACAATTTCAAAATAAGGTCCAGAATGAACAATGCAGACATTCCAGGCTCTAAAATAACGTTTTCTTTGTTCATCAGTCACGTCTCCAGGCCCCTCTGATATTACTCTTGCTTTCTATTTTGAATTTTTATTCAAACAAAAAATATTAGACTTACTATTATGCAGACTACTGCAATGCTGTAATAACTGTATAAATAACATCAACCCATTCATGACTGCATATTAGAATGGCTAGTTGGACATTTATTGGACAATGGCATCATTTGTTTACTTTTGAACATTGGCAAAAATCAAACATTTCCCCTACTTTGAGCTCCATTTCTAGGTTTGTTTTATAGTAAAATCAATCAAAAACACCTCTATTTCTGTAATATGTTTTCGATTCTATCAAATGAGACCAAGAAAACGAGAATACAACCATAAATACTATACGAAAATAGACCACAAAGTCGGTATTTTAATTAAAAAAAACGGTCGGAGTTTTTTTTTTCTCATTATGCACTGCGTCCTCCAGGATTTTTTTTATATGGTGCACACTGACCACACAGACCCATTCTCTCACATGTGGGCCTACCAGCTTTCTCCTGCTTGATTTGAAGCCGCTAGAATTTATGAGTATATATACGTCAAACACGGCACCTCGTAAAACGTATATATACGGCCGCGACAGTCAAAGGGTGATATTTTTTCACTCCAGAAGTATGTTTAGGTGCCAGTACTGACCGAATTTGTTCCCATAAGAAATATTGTGAAGTAGATTAGTCCATTTCAGACCCCCAAACATACACGTACAAACGCACTTACATAAATACACTTACATAATTGGTCACATTCGGAGGTAATCGTTATGCGGGGGTCCACTGTACACAGAGGCCTGGTCACAGACCGGGCCGCGGGGGCGTTGACCCCCGGAACTCTCTCCAGGTAAACTCCAGGTAAACACCTCAAAGCCGGCATTTTAATCCAAAACACAATCAAGAGGTTTTTCTTCTCATTATGCACTGTGTGCTGGTGGATTTGTTTTATACAGCACACAGTGACCACACAAACCCATTCTCTCACATGTGGGCCTACCACCTTTCTCCCACTTGATTTGAAGGCGCTAGAAATTTTGAGTATAAATACGTAAAAACCACTGGCTAGTAAGCCGTATATATATGACCAAAACACTCAAAGGGTTAAATCTGTAAGGGAAGGAAGGCGGGGTAGTGGTCATCCTCGAAAAGGTTGGAAGGAAGGGGTAAGGGAGGTTTTGTGGGTGAGGGGCTTGGACTTCCAGCAGGCGTGCATGAGCGTGTTTGATAGGAGTGGATAGAGACGAATGGTATTTGGGACCTGACGATCTGTTGGAGTGTGAGCAGGGTAATATTTAGTGAAAGGATTCAGGGAAACCGGTTATTTTTGTATAGCCGGACTGGAGTCCTGGAAATGGGAAGTACAATGCCTGCACTCTAAAGGAGGGGCTTCGGGATATTAGCAGTTTGGAGGGATATGTGTGTATCTTTATACGTATATGCTTCTAAACTGTTGTGTTGTGAGCACCTCTGCAAAAACAGTGATTATGTGTGAGTGAGATGAAAGTGTTGAATGATGATGAAAGTATTTTCTTTTTGGAGATTTTCTTTCAATTTGGGTCACCCTGCCTCGGTGGGAGACGGCCGTCTTGTTGTAAAAAAAAATAATTAACTATAGTTTTACATATAGAAAACACTGAGAAATAAATATAAAGCACAAATATTAATGATATATGAACATTACACACCTTTATTGAAGACTTTTGTTGGCGTACTGAAGAAGACAGGAGGGGAGAGGGAGTTGGGAATCCCCAACTCCCTCTCCCTTGTGTAGTGTAGCCCCCCTGGGCTACACTACACAGCCATATTATTACACTACACAGCCCTATTATTACCATACTCAATGAGTTTAATCTTTTCTAACAACTACCTTTTGATGCCATGATAAACAAAGGATAGTAATGAATAATTCATGCCGAGAATTCTAAACAAACACATATAAAGGGCGGTTACTGGGCGAGATGCCAGATTCACAGTTTTCTCTAATGCTGAATCAGAGAAAACTTAATGTTTACTCCCCACCCGACTCTCCACTCGATAGCATATAAACATTGCATGTTTATATGCTATGTTTATATGCTATATGCTATGTAATGTGTTTCTTATAAAATTTTGAAGAAAATATCACAGATGGATTAATGAGAATGTCTATATTAACCTAAAATGAGACATTTAATGTGTTCAAGAGTGATTTATTATGTGCGTCCAATATGGCCGATCTCCGAAATAACGGCTGATAACCAGGATAAAATTTCGGCCAAAAAAGTGGGCAAAAACCGAATTGGCCGAATATCTGGAACAGTTGATGACCAAGGGTCCACTGTATTTTCAAAAACTAAACCATTTAGAATAACTTTATAAGAGAGCTTATTGTAAAATAAATCTAGAGTATTTACCTATGATGAGTATAGGAGGAAGGACAAGTCCAATTGGTGCAGTAATTGCAACAAGAGCTTCCTTCTGCTTGGGATTCAACTTGGCATCCAGACTCTCGCCCCACTGCCTGTAGGAACCACACACATCACTATAAATACAAAAAATAAGTCAGAATATGAAAAGCACAGAGATAACAATATTATTTGATCTACTTACTTGATTGGGTTCCATGGAATTGCAGGTTCTAGAGTGACATCTGGAAAAATCATGTCTAAAGCTGGGAGACGGTCAAGTGCTGCATGCATTTCACAGAGTGGTAGACGGTTCAACTGAAACTGAACTTCCACTGTCACTTCTTCATCATCACTTAGACGGAGGGCAGAAACAGCAGATTCAGAAAACCGCAGGTATATCTCCTTTTTTGTTTTGTCTTCAATAAGTACTTCGTAAATTCGACGTTTAGCTTTAACCTCCTTACCCACACCATCAACATCTGTATAGGAATCAAAAATATGAAATATCAATAGTTTACATAATTAAAACTGTCAAACATTTTACAATATTATTATAATATTACCCTATTAATATTAAGAAGAAAATTAAAAGTGAATACAGGAAAGAGTAAGGTTATGAGGATAACAAAAAGATTAGGTGATGAAAGATTGGATATCAGATTGGAGAGAGAGAGTATGGAGGAGGTGAATGTATTCAGATATTTGGGAGTGGACGTGTCAGTGGATGGGTCTATGAAAGATGAGGTGAATCATAGAATTGATGAGGGGAAAAGGGTGAGCGGTGCACTTAGGAGTCTGTGGAGACAAAGAACTTTGTCCTTGGAGGCAAAGAGGGGAATGTATGAGAGTATAGTTTTACCAACGCTCTTATATGGGTGTGAAGCATGGGTGATGAATGTTGCAGCGAGGAGAAGGCTGGAGGCAGTGGAGATGTCATGTCTGAGGGCAATGTGTGGTGTGAATATAATGCAGAGAATTCGTAGTTTGGAAGTTAGGAGGAAGTGCGGGTTTACCAAAACTGTTGTCCAGAGGGCTGAGGAAGGGTTGCTGAGGTGGTTCGGACATGTAGAGAGAATGGAGCGAAACAGAATGACTTCAAGAGTGTATCAGTCTGTAGTGGAAGGAAGGCGGGGTAGAGGTCGGCCTAGGAAAGGCTGGAGGGAGGGGGTAAAGGAAGTTTTGTGTGCGAGTGGCTTGGACTTCCAGCAGGCATGCATGAGCGTGTTTGATAGGAGTGAATGGAGACAAATGGTTTTTAACACTTGACGTGCTGTTGGAGTGTGAGCAAAGTAACATTTATGAAGGGATTCAGGGAAACCGGCAGGCCAGACTTGAGTCCTGGAGATCGGAAGTACAGTGCCTGCACTCTGAAGGAGGGGTGTTAATGTTGCAGTTTAAAAACTGTAGTGTAAAGCACCCTTCTGGCAAGACAGTGATAGAGTGAATGATGGTGAAAGTTTTTCTTTTTCGGGCCACCCAGCCTTGGTGGGAATCAGCCAGTGTGTTAACAATAAAAAAAAAAATATTATAATATTCATGGGGATGCACTACACCTGTATGGGGTATATAATAATAATTTTTTAAACACGCTGGCCGTCTCTCACTGAGGTAGGGTGACCCGAAAAACAAACACTTTCACCATCATTCACACAATCACTATCTTTACAGAGGCAGATACAACAGTTTAGATGTTACTCTAAACGGTAAATATCCCAAACCCCTATTTTAGAGTGCAGACACTGTACTTCCCACCTCCAGGACCCAAGTCCGGTTAACCAGTTTCCCTGAATCCCTTCACAAAATATTACCGTTCACACTCCAACAGCTTGTCAAGCCCCAAAAACCATTCATCTCCCCTCCTATCTAACATGCTCACACATGCCTGTTGTATATCCAAGCCCCTTGCATACAAATTATTATTATTATTATTATTATTATTATTATTATTATTATTATTATTATTATTATTATTATTATTATTATTATTTTCGGGCCACCCTGCCTTGGTGGGAATCGGCCAGTGTGATAATAAAAAATAAAAAAAATATTAATAGGTAGTAAGCTGGTAGACAGCAACCACCCAGGGAGGTACTACCGTCCTGCGAAGTGTGTGTAAAACAAAAGCCTGTAATTGTTTTACATGATGGTAGGATTGCTGGTGTCCATTTTTCTGTCTCATAAACATGCAAGATTTCAGGTACGTCTTGCTACTTCTACTTACACTTAGGTCACACTACACATACACGTACAAGCATATATATATACACCCCCTCTGGGTTTTCTTTTATTATCTTACTAGTTCTTGTTCTTGTTTATTTCCACTTATCTCCATGGGGAAGTGGAACAGAATTCTTCCTCCGTAAGCCTTGCATGTTGTAAGAGGCGACTAAAATGCCAAGAGCAACGGGCTAGTAACCCCTTCTCCTGTATAAATTACTATGTTTAAAAAGAGAAACTTTCGTTTTTCTTTTTGGGCCGCCCTGCCTTGGTGGGATATGGCCATTTTGTTGAAAAAATTATTATTATTATTATTATTATTATTATTATTATTATTATTATTATTGCCAGAACTGCACTGCCTCATTTGTGCAAAGGAGATGTGTATACTCTTTTTAAGACCTCTGGGATTTCACCTATATCACTTTTTCTCCAAAGAATCTTCATAAATAGACACTACAAGAAACAAATATTTCTTTGATATTCCACATGTGCAACTCAACCTGAAAAGAAATGCCATACAAATGAAAGGCCCAAAAATATGAAACTCTCTGCCAGATTCTAAAAGTCCCTTATCTGTCAAGCACTTCAAAAATAATTAACCCTTTGACTGTTTCAGTCGTATACAGTGGACCCCCGGTTAACGATATTTTTTCACTCCAGAAGTATGTTCAGGTGCCAGTACTGTCCGAATTTGTTCCCATAAGGAATATTGTGAAGTAGATTAGTCCATTTCAGACCCCCAAACATACACGTACAAACGCACTTACATAAATACACTTACATAATTGGTCGCATTCGGAGGTGATCGTTAAGCGGGGGTCCACAGTATATTCGTCTCACGAGCCACCGTGTTTGACGTACGTATATATACTCAAAAATTCTAGCGGCTTCAAATCAAGCAGGAGAAAGTTGGTAGGCCCACATGTGAGAGAATGGGTCTGTGTGGTCAGTGTGCACCATATAAAAAAAAATCCTGCAGCACTCAGTGCATAATGAAAAAAAAAAAAACTCCGACCGTGTTTTTGGATTAAAATGGCGACTTTGAGGTATAGTTTCGTATAGTTTCTATGGTTATATTCTTGTTTTCTTAGTTACATTTGATAGAATAGAAAACACATTACAGAAATAGAGGTGATTTTGACTGGTTTTACTATGAAAAGAACCTGGAATTGGAGCTCAAATTAGGGGAAATGTTTGATTTTTGCCGATGTTCAAGAGTAAACAAATGATGTCATTGTCCAATAAATGTCCAACTAGCCATTTTAATATGCAGTCATGAATGGGTTGACATTATTTATACAACTACAGTGGTCCCTCAGTAATCGTCCGGCCTGAAAGTCATCCATTTCGGAAATAGTCCTGTTTTTTTTTTGTCAAAATATTGGCTCGCAAATGGTCCGGTAACTCGCTAATAGTCCTTCGTCCCGGATGCGTACTCACACTCTGAGCCACCTCGGCCTTTCCTTCCCAGCCAGTGTGCCACTGTTTACCAGTGAGCGACGGTCCCCTCACATGCTCCAGCGAAATATTTCATAATATATTCCATTTATTTTAGTGCTTGCAAGTTATCTAAGTGCTAAATAAGCTACCATGGCTCCAAAGAAAGCTCCTAGTGCCAAGCCTTTGGTAAAGGTGAGAAATACGAATGAATTTAAGAAAAATATCATTGAACAATATGATAGTGGCGAACGTTTGGGCGAACTGGCCAGGATGTATAACAAATCCCGTACAACCATATCTTCAATCATAGCCAAGAAAAAGGAAATCAAGGACGCTGTTGTTGCAAAGGGGGTAAATATGCTGACAAAAATGAGATCACCAGTACTCGAAGATGTTGAGAAGTTATTATTGGTGTGGATAAATGAGAAACAATTAGCAGGAGATAGTCTTATGACGTCGCTTATTTGAGAAAAGGCTAGGCAGTTGCATGACGATTTGGTAAAGAAATTGCCTGCAACTAGTGATGTGAGTGAATTTAAGGCCAGCAAAGGCTGGTTCGAGAGATTTAAGAAGCGTACTGGCATACAGTGTGGTAAAGCATGGTGAGGCTGCCAGTTCGGACCACAAGGCGGCTGAAAAATATGTGCATGAATTCAAGGAGTACATAAACAGTGAAGGACTGAAACCTGAACAAGTGTTCAACTGTGATGAAACAGGCCTCTTTTGGAAGAAAATGCCAAAGAGGACCTACATTACTCAGGAGAAAAAGGCACTGCCAGGACACAAGCCTATGAAAAACAGGCTGGCGCTAATGTTCTGTGCTAATGCTAGTGGGGATTTCAAAGTGAAGCCGTTACTAGTTTACCATTCTGAAAATCCCAGAGTGTTCAGGAAAAACAATGTTATGAAGAGTAAATTGTGTGTGTTTTGGAAATCTAATAGTAAGGCATGGGTCACAAGGAACATTTTCGTCGAGTGGTTCAATGAAGTGTTTGGGCCTTAGTCTGAAGAATTACTTCCTGGAAAAGAAATTGGATCTCAAGTGCCTCCTAGTAATGGACAATGCACCTGCTCATCCTCCAAACTTGGATGACCTAATTCTGAAGGAGTTTGGGTTCATCACAGTAAAGTTCTTGCCCCAGAATACCACTCCTCTCCTCCAGCCCATGGACCAGCAGGTCATTGCAAACTTTAAAAAAACTCTACACCAAAGCAATGTTTGAAAGGTGCTTGAATGTAACCTCAGACACTCACTTGACCCTACGAGATTTTTGGAAAGAACACTTCAGTATTCTCCATTGCGTAAGCCTTATAGGTATGGCTTGGGAAGGAGTGACTACCAGGACTTTAAACTCTGCTTGGAGAAAATTGTGGCCAGATTGTGTCCACAAGAGGGATTTTGAAGGGTTTGGGGCTGACCCTGATGAGCCTATGTCAGTTGTTAAATCCATTGTGGCACTGGGGAGTTCCATGGGGTTGGATATGAGTTTGGAGGATGTGGAAGAGTTGGTGGAGGACCACAACAAAGAGCTAACCACTGAGGAGCTGTAAGAGCTTCAGCAGGAAGAGCAACAGATCACAGCTCAGAATCTTGCTGCAGAGGAGGAAGAGAGATGGAGGAAGGTGCCTTCTTCAGAAATTAAGGAGATTTTTGAAATGTGGGGTAGGATGGAAAAATTTATGGAGAAACATCACCCAGAGAAGGATGTTGCAAGCCATATCGGAAACTTGTACAGTGACAGAGTCTTGGTCCATTTTAGGGAAGTTTTAAAGAGATGCCAGAAACAGAGCTCTCTGTACAGTTTTTTTTGTGAGACAGGACTCCAGTGACTCTCAAGGTGGTCCTAGTGGCATTAAGAAACAGAGAAGAGAAGTAACCCCAGAAAAGCAATTGGTACCCGAGATGTTGATGGAAGGGGATTCCTCTTCAAAACAGTAAATCATCCAATCAGTCTCCTTCTCCAGTCTTCCATACACAAAGAAGAATCGCCAATAAAGGTAAGTGTTATTCTGTTAATGTTTAATTCATCATGTGCCACTGTATTGTTTATGTACTACATCTATATTTCATGTAAAAAAATTTTTTTGTTTTAATACTTCTGGGTGTCAGGAACGGATTAATTGAATTTACATTATTTCTTATGAGGAAAATTGATTCGTAAATCGTCCATTTCGATAATAGTCCCACTTCCAGGAACAGATTATGGACGATTATTGAGGGACCACTGTATTACAATACTGCAGTAGTCTGCATAACAGTAAATCTTCTATTTTTTGTTTGAATAAAAGTTCAAAATAGAAAGCAAGAGTAATATCAGAGGAGCCTGGAGACGTGACTGATGAACAAAGAAAATGTTATTTTAGAGCCAGGAATATCTGCAATGTTCATTCTGGACCCTATTTTAAAATTGGCATATTTTTTAATTTGTGTGAAATTGGCCAAATTACCAATTTCTGACCACTTTATTGGGTAGCTGTAATCAGTAAATAGGCAGTTTCTTGTACTCAATCGATAGAACTAATGGAGTTCTAAAAAAATAGTTATGAGTTTGGTCAACTGGAACAATGAAATTAGCGGAAAATAGGGCTCAAAGTGGGCGAAATCACCGATTTGTAAATATCTCTGAGGTCGCTAACTTTGCAAGAGGGTAATTCTGTAAATTTTCCATCAAATTTCACACTTTTGGTGTCATTACCATCGGGAAAAGATTCTCTATTATTTCATTAGAATTTTTTTTTTTTTTTTTTTTTTTTAAATATTTTGCAACACCAGGAGACACCTCAGGATTTGGGGTTTCAACAGTCACAGGGTTAAAAAATACCTCCTAAATTTGATGTAACCTACAGAGATTAGATATAAGTATCAAATATATCTAATGGAACCTGCCTATTGAGATTCCAATCAGTATTGATATTCATGCACTTACTGCCACCTCTGTATTTCTTCCCCCAATAATCATGACTAAAACTGTCAGTACAATTTTGCATTACTATCTGTCCATGTTAATGCTGCTCTTGAAATACAGTGGAACCTTGGTATGCGACCTTAATTCATTCCAGAAGGCTGTTCGAGTGCTGCTCCATTTGAGTATCAAACAAGTTCCCAACCAATTTTCTGTTTGGTTGGCTGTTATCACTACTTGGCATAGACCCCATTGGATGTACATGCCAAAAGTCCCTTTATATGCAGAGCATTTCAGGCAAACTTAAGACTAACTTAAGATTAATAAAGTAATAACAGTGCAGTAATTTTGTACATATAGTCATTAAGTTATTTGCAATGAATACAAGAAAATTTAATATTCTATTAGTTCATGCTATATGGCTTTAATAGGTTTGGTAAAGAGGAATTACAGCTTTGATTATTAACCTAAGGTGGACACAAAGGAATAATTAACATTTGCGAAGATTACAGATATTGAGAGGAAGTATATATTGATTATAATGTTTTACGTATGTTCAAGATATTGAGCAAATGCATGTACAGTGGACCCCCGCATAACGATTACCTCCGAATGCAACCAATTATGTAAGTGTATTTATGTAAGTGCGTTTGTACGTGTATGTTTGGGGGTCTGAAATGGACTAATCTACTTCACAATATTTCTTATGGGAACAAATTCGGTCAGTACTGGCACCTGAACATACTTCTGGAGTGAAAAAATATCGTTAACCGGGGGTCCACTGTATTGTTTTTACATATGTAAAAACAATACATGTATAGGAGATAAAGTGTTTTCTAACTGTAGTTTTAAAAATGCTACCTGAGCCAGTGGTCCTGGAGATTTCTGGCTGGGAGTTCTATATTTTGAGCCCTTTTATATGCACCGAGTTTTTGAAAAGATTTAGCCTGACGCAGGGAATGTCATAGAGATTTTTATGCCAAGTATTGTGTCTATGGGTCCTATTGCAACTGTCAAGAAAGCGCTTCAGGTCAGGATTTATTTCAGAATTGATTGTTCTGTAAATGTAGGTTGCACAGTAGCACGAGTGAATGTTTTGTATAGCGAGTAGGTTTAGGTCTTTGAAAAGTGGGGGAGTGGGGGTGTTGCCTAGAAGAGGATTGTCTGATAATTCACACTGCAGCTTTTTGTTGGGTTATTAATGGCTTTAGGTGATTTGTTGTTATGGATCCTCAGGCACAAATAGCATAGGTGAGGTAGGGGTAGATAAGTGAATAGTATAGTCTAAGTAGTGCTGTTTGTAGTACATAGTAATGTATCTTTGAGAAGATGCCAACTGTTTTAGATGCTTTTCTTATATTTTGGATATGGGTGCTAAATTTCATTTTCCATCATTATGTTTAGCAATAAAGATGTTGTTAGGCACAATGTTTAGTTGGACCTCACTTGCTCTACTCCCAGACATAATGTAAAAGGTTTTGTCTATATCAAGTGTAAGTTTACTGACAGGCATCCAGGTTGCCATTTTTGCGAGCTTTTCGTTAACAACAATATTGAGTGAGACTAGAATAGAGAGATGACAAAAGTCGTGTCATCAGCAAAGAGAATAGGCGGAAGCTGTTGTGATACGCATGGAAGATCATTGATGTATAAAAGGAATAGGGGGGGGCCAAGAGCACTTCCCTGTAGTACACCAGTACCAGGAACTGTCTGTTTTCATTGCTCCCTGAGCTGTAGGCCACCCATGCCAATTTATTGTTTGTGCTCACTCACACATACACTTGTGATTCAGTCTCCAATTTTCTCTGGATTTATAGTGTTTTGCATGACTTTATTAATATATTAAGTAAGGTACAATTAATAATAGCAGGGTAAAAGTGTGGTTCTCAGTGTTATACAGAAACTGCAACTTCGTAATAATGAAGGTTGAGTTTTGTATCTCAGTAGCGTGTCTTCTCGGTCATCAATGCCTTCTCTACTTTCTCTTTTATTCAAATTTGCTCATTAGATTTCCTCACTCAAAAATGATCTCTCTCTCTTTTTGGACAAACTGCAGGATGACCAATATAAATGAGGTTAAAGCAAAATTTTGAGAGATGTGGCTTCTGAAACATAAGCTGATCCCAAATCTGAAACAAAGCTTATCATATGAACAAAATTCAGAAATACAGCCTCTCCTCACTTAAAGATGGAGTTCTGTTCCTAAGACAACGCTGTTAAACAAATTCGTCGCTAAGTGAGGAGCATACTATCATGGTAGTTAGTTTGTGTCAATTATCTTTGGAATTGTTTTAACCCTTTGACTGTTTCGGTCGTATATATACATCTTACAAGAGAATGGGGCCGTGTGGTCAGTGTGCACCATATAAAAAAAATCCTGCAGCACGCAGTGCATAATGAGAAAAAAACTCCGACCTTTTTTTTAATTAAAATGCCGACATTGTGGTCTATTTTCGTATGGTATTTATGAGTGTATTCTCGTTTTCTTGGTCTCATTTGATAGAATGGAAAACATATTATAGAAATAGAAGTGATTTTGACTGGTTTTACTATGAAAAGAACCTGGAAATGGAGCTCAAAGTAGGGGAAATGTTTGATTTTTGCCAATGTTCAAAAGTAAACAAATCATGTCATTTTCCAATAAATGTCCAAGTAGCCATTCTAATAAGCAGTCATGAATGGGTTGACATTATTTATACAATTATTACAATATTGCAGTAGTCTGCATAACAGTATTTCTTCTATTTTTTATTTGAATAAAAATTCAAAATAGAAAGCAAGAGTAATATCAGAGAGGACTGGAGACATGACTGATGAACAAAGAAAATGTTATTTTAGAGCCAGGAATGTCTGCATTGTTCATTCTGGACCCTATTTTGAAATTGTCATATTCTTTAATTTTCATGAAATTGGCCAAATTGCAAATTTCTGACCACGTTATTGGGTAGTTGAAATCGGTAAATGGTCAGTTTCTTGTATTCAATCAATAGAAAAAATGGAGTTCTAAAAAAATAGCTATGAGTTTGGTCAACTGGAACAATGGGATTAGCCGAAAACAGGGCTCAAAGTGGGCGAAATCGCCGATTCGTAAATATTGCTGAGGTCACTAACTTCGCAAGAGCGTAATTCCATCAGTTTTTCATCAAATTTCGTTCTTTTGGTGTCATTACAATTGGAAAAAAATTCTCTATCAATTCATAAGAAAAATCACTTTTTTTTTTCAGAAATTTTCCAACACCAGGAGACACCTAAGGATTTGAGGTTGCGACAGTCAAGGGGTTAAGGTCACCTTTGCACCATTTATAAAATCTCTGATATATTTTTTAATGTTTATACAGTAGTACATTGTATATTGAAATAAACAGAGGAAATCAGCTCTAATATACATTATTTAGGTACAAATACTGGTCAGAGTCCGTCGTAAGTCCAAGGCACCAGTAAACAGGTACATTGCTAAGTGAGGAGAGGCAGTACTCACCAATTCTTATTTCACGGGGCCCTCCAGTTTCAAGTAAAGCCTCTCCTCACTTAGTGACTTACTCGTTTACCGATGCCTCAGACCTACAACGGGCTCTCTGACCAGTATTCACACCTAAAAAATGTATATTAGAGCTGATTTCCTCTATTCTGTTTATTTCAATATACAGTACACTACTGTATAAACATTTAAAAATATACCAGAAATGTTATAAATGGTGCAAAGGTGACATTAAAACAATATCAAAGATGGCTGACAAACCCACTACAACTATAGTATGCCCCTCACTTAGCGACGAATTTGTTTCACAATGTGGTCTCAGAAATAAAACTCCATCGTTAAGTGAGGAGAGGCTGTACAGTAGAACCTCGGTATATGACTCGAACAAAGCTCAGCACTTGACCAAACAAATACAACCTGCCAGAAATTCGCTGTAATTTCTTTCGTGCTTCTTCGCATTTATTCTGTTTTTTTGTATTTGTATAAATAAGTCACCATGGGGCCTACGAAGATTAGTGATAACAGCCAACCAAACAGAAAATTGGTTATGAAGAACTTGTTCGACACTCAAACGGAGCGACACTCGAACAACCGTCTGGAATGAATAGAGGTCACAAACCGAGGTTCCGCTGTAGTTTATTCTACATGATACTGGATATGTAATGATCATTTTACTAACCTTTCTCAGAGTCTGATGATAATGATGAACTGTTTGGTGTTCCTTTACCCCGAACTTCTTGCTTATCTACAACAGGAGCCACAAGGATGGTGCTACAATTCGACAGCACTAACCGTCCATGATGAGAATCTTCTGAGATTTCTGAAGAAACTTCTAGTTTTCCAAACAGTTCACCTGGTCGAGAATATTTTGCAGTAGCGGCAGTCGAAGGCAAAAGCAAATAACTACTTGTAATTTGTAGAGTGGTCTTGATATTAAACCTGGCAACTAAGTCGAACTGGGCCAACTCCTCAATGTTTAAAAGATCGTGTAACCTGCTTTGGTAGTTGCTTTTTGTAGGGAATTTTTCCATTGAAGTCTGAGTTAAAACAAAGTTTTCATTTGTAGGAGCCGGGTATGCAGCCAGTATTGATTTGTCATGCTCACTAAATTCATGAGGTTTAGGATCAAAAGGAATTATTTCCACATTCTCTTCACACCATCTTTCGCTTCTGGTAAGTATTGTACGTTTGGTTTCCAAAAGAGCACTGAGATCCTCAACAGGAATAACATCCACACACAATCGCTGCATGAGAACTGGTTCACTACCAAAGTCAAAGATAACTGCTTGCCTAAATGTTCCATAAATCATAGTTCTAAAACTAATGGTAACTTTGTATTCGTACCCTGATGGCTCTTGATATATCAAAGCCTCTGCGTCTATATTCACCCACTCCTGATTATTTTCAGGTTCATTCGATTTATGGATATGGCGATGGCCATCAATACGAGTTACTTCAGAAATAGTGAAGTGTGTTCGGTGAGCATCGTGAAGTAGCGAGACGACCCGCAATGGTGTGACAGTGTGCAGGCTGATGACCCATTCATGACTGCTGGGTTTGTGTGACACCCGCAGGTTAGGTTCCATACTGATGCCGGTTATGATTCCATCACTCTTAAAGGAAAAAAACATTCACAAGTTCATTACAGGAATTACTGCACAAATCACAACTCCTCTATTAACCCTTTCAGGGTCCGTGCCGTAGATCTACAGCTTTACGTTCAGGGTCCAAACCGGAGATCTACGCCATGAGCTCAGCTCACTCTGATAAGCTGTGAGTGGTAAATTTGGGCCTAGATATGAGAGAATACATCTATGTGGTATGTGTGCACCACATAAAACAAATTCCTGCAGCACACAGTGTATAATGAGAGAAAAAAGCTGAGACCGTGTTTTTCGATTAAAACAGCGACTTTGCAGTGTTTTTTCCTATGTTTTTTATAGTTGTATTTGCGATTCCTTGGTCTCATTTGATAGAGTGGAAGACACATTACAGAAATAGAGATGATTTTGATTGGTTTTAGCACTGGAAATGGCTTGAAACTGAGCTCAAAGCAGCGGAAATGTTAAATTTTTGCCGATGTTCAAGAGTAAACAAACGACCTCACACGTCTAATACACGCCAGCTGGTGGGTCTATTATACATTCACAAATGTGGTGATGATATTTATACAATTATTACAATATTGCATAACAGCAAATCTTCTATTTTTTGGTTTGAATAAAAATTCATTATGTGAATAAAAAATCAAAATGGAATTCATTTGTAAAGCCTCAAAATGTAACTAATGAACAGAGGAAATGTTAGTTTAGTTCCAGGAATACCTACATTGTTTATTCTGGACCCTATTTTGAAATTGGAATATTTTGAACTTTGTGTTAAATTGGCCATATTACCAATTTCCGATCACTTTATTTTGTAGTTGAAACAGTTGACTTGGTGATTTCTTGTGCTCAATCGATAGAATAGAAGTAATACTAGTGAAATAGCTAAGAATTTGGTCAACTGGAATAACGTAATTGGCCTAAAATGGGAGTCAAAGTCGGCAAAATCACCGATTCGTAAATATCGCTGACACATCAAAATTCGCAAGAGCATAATTTCGTCAATTTTCCATAAAATTTCGTACTTTTTGTTTTATTACCTTCACAAAAAGATTCTCTACCAATTCATAAGAAAAAAATAAAAAAAAATTTGAAAATTCCTGGACCCTGGTGCACACTTTGAAATTTGGCCTCTGGACCTTGAAAGGGTTAAGATTTTTATTTTTATTATAGTCATGTGGAAACACTAAACCCACAGGGGTTATACATAACAAAAATTACTAAAATGCAAAAGAGATTTTCAGTCTGAATAGAAATTGCAATAAAAAAAAATTCACATAAAAATGCCAACGCAAGAACCCCATAAGGATCAGTATTTTCCCCAATAATATTTATTACATCATTTATACTGTACAAAGAATTTAAAATGAAATAAAACAATTCATAGGAGCATGTTTCCAGAGATGCAAAACCCTATAAACAAGAAGTTACAAAATTACCTGAATATTTATACAAGATGACCTGAATAAATTGAGGAGAAACAAGAAACTGATGGATGACAGAATTGGTTGTAGGTAAGTACCATATAATGATAATTAGAGAAATCAGTAACAGGCCATGTGAAGAAAACTGTGACAAAATATTGCATGTTATACACATGCTACACTGGGAAATTTCACTATAGCCTTCAGGTTATTGTATACGTTATGAGAATACTGACAAGTTGTAGTTGATTAAGACACACAAGCAGATATTGGAAACTTAAGTTGCCACAAAAGTTTTGCCTTCACAGCAGACTTTATCATGTCTGATCAGACTTGGTAAATCCTGCTGAGCAGGAAAAACTTTGTCTTAGCTAAAGTTTCCAATTACTGCTTCTGTGTCTTTATAAATGGACAGTATACATTAGAAAAAAATTTGAATATGTAATCTGTGTAGTGTTTGTACCTAAATAACATACAAAGACATGCTAAAAAATTAATAATCAAAGAGCTATGAAGTGTGGTTCAGAGTGAAAGATTGAAAACATTAAAAATGCCATCAATTGTTGATAAGAGAAAAAAAAGATGAAAAGAAGACATAATAGCCACATAAAAATTTTACAGGAAACTGAAAAATAAATGAAGATTTCTTTGTGCAAACAAATGGGAAAATAATAGCCTACAATTGTAGTCAAAAGAAAAAAAAATCAGCACAGAAGGAAGATTTTCCTCACAAAGAATAGTAGAACACTGGAAGAGTATACAGTACTATGTGCTAGTCATCAGAAACCTTAAAACATTATAGGATAAATTAATCAAAAAAGACAGGATACCACAAGTATAAATTTGCAACTTTTACCTTTTAACTACTGTACATTTAAACAGATAATCACAACACATAATTAATCATATGGAAAGGTGGTATCAACCTTTCTGCAATTATTAATATATATATATGGCGCTAAACAGAATGCAATCTTCACACAGCAAAACAAAAAATTTTCTGGAAAAAGTCAACTTTTCTTAATCAGGGTGTAGAACTTTATGATAAAATATACCTTTTCAGAAAGCAGTGCATCATGATGCTGTGTCTGTGAAAGCCTCTCCAGAAGTTGATCAGCATAGGAAGCACCATGCAGCTGTTTCTCCCTTGCTCGTTCAAGTTTCATAGCCCGATATTCAAAACGCTCCTGCCACTCAACAAGCTCTGCATCACTGTGAGCTTCTATACACTGGTCCCCCAAGCGGCAAGTGTGTGTGTCCTTGTAAGTGGCACAGAGCATGTATTCATCTGCACTTAGTCCCCGGGGTGGTGGTCGGTGAGTCCAGTCTCTGCCTTCATCTGACATGATAGTGGTCTGATGATCCTGACTTCTGCAGTGGGTCTGAAGCTCCACCTTGGTGCTGAAGTAGACATTACAGTAAGAGCAGTGAAGACGAGCTGGAGGAGACTTGTCTTTCCTTGCATGGCCCTTCATGTTTGGTGATATAGGCTTGTCACTCTTTTCAAAATTTTCTAAAGCCATTTCATTTTCCACATCAGATTTAGGACTCCTTGATTTTTGCCGAATTCCTTGCATCTCTCTGTGATTTTCCTTTTTCTTTTTCTTCCACTTTTGCTTTGAAGTATTCGCTAAATTAGGGGCTTGGTCACTGGTTGAATCTAAATGGTACTTCTTAGATTTTTCCATTTTAAAATTAATTGGCTTTCCATTCAAATTAACACTAAAAGCTTTTGCTCACTAAGCAACAAATCAACTATTGCAATCAATTTAAACAAAATAAAATGAGAAGGAATTTTGAAGGTATGCAATTTGATGCTGTAGGAATGAAAGAATTCAGAAATGTATTTAAGAATCGACTGTATACAATACCAATCATATACTGCATGAGTGTAGAACAAAGGTATAGCAACTTGAGTAATACAGCAGCAGCAATGGAAGAGGTAAATAGTTTATTATTGTATAAAAATATATAGTAAACCATGAACACCACTCGTATTTCTTCTTTTTTCTCATTAATAAGTTTCGTACAAATCCAGTCTGCCAACACCTGAAACACAAAAACAAAACGTAAATGTTTATTTAAAAATGCATACCAAAAAAATATAAATAATGCAGATATTAAAAATTACTTTAAAGAAGAAAAGTAATGAAAAGTACAGTATACTTTATTTAGAAAAAAATTCAATGACAGAGGCCATTACATTAAAAATATGTCAACTAGTGTAAAAATATGATTTTGCAATATCTTGTTAACTTCCTTTCTTAACACGTCGGCCGTTTCCCACCGAAGCAGGGTGACCCAAAAAGAGAGAAAAAACTTTCATCATCGCTCAACACTTTCACCATCACCCATACATAATCACTGTCTTCTCACGCACTCAGATACAACAGTTTAGATGTAATTCCACACTGCCAATACCCTAAACCCCTCCTTTAAAGTTCAAGCACTGTACTTCCCATTTAAAGGACTCAAGTCAAACTAATCAGTTTTCCTGAATCATTCATTATTTATCATCACACCGGCCGATTCCCACCAAGGCAGGGTGGCCCGAAAAAGAAAAACTTTCACCATCATTCACTCCATCACTGTCTTGCCAGAAGGGTGCTTTACACTACAGTTTTTAAACTGCAACATTAACACCCCTCCTTCAGAGTGCAGGCACTGTACTTCCCATCTCCAGGACTCAAGTCCGGCCTGCCGGTTTCCCTGAATCCCTTCATAAATGTTACTTTGCTCACACTCCAACAGCACGTCAAGTATTAAAAACCATTTGTCTCCATTCACTCCTATCAAACACGCTCACGCATGCCTGCTGGAAGTCCAAGCCCCTCGCACACAAAACCTCCTTTACCCCCTCCCTCCAACCCTTCCTAGGCCGACCCCTACCCCGCCTTCCTTCCACTACAGACTGATACACTCTTGAAGTCATTCTGTTTCGCTCCATTCTCTCTACATGTCCGAACCACCTCAACAACCCTTCCTCAGCCCTCTGGACAACAGTTTTGGTAATCCCGCACCTCCTCCTAACTTCCAAACTACGAATTCTCTGCATTATATTCACACCACACACTGCCCTCAGACATGACATCTCCACTGCCTCCAGCCTTCTCCTCGCTGCAACATTCATCACCCACGCTTCACACCCATATAAGAGCGTTGGTAAAACTATACTCTCATACATTCCCCTCTTTGCCTCCAAGGACAAAGTTCTTTGTTTCCACAGACTCCTAAGTGCACCACTCACTCTTTTTCCCTCATCAATTCTATGATTCACCTCATCTTTCATAGACCCATCCGCTGACACGTCCACTCCCAAATATCTGAATACGTTCACCTCCTCCATACTCTCTCCCTCCAATCTGATATTCAATCTTTCATCACCTAATCTTTTTGTTATCCTCATAACCTTACTCTTTCCTGTATTCACCTTTAATTTTCTTCTTTTGCACACCCTACCAAATTCATCCACCAATCTCTGCAACTTCTCTTCAGAATCTCCCAAGAGCACAGTGTCATCAGCAAAGAGCAGCTGTGACAACTCCCACTTTGTGTGTGATTCTTTATCTTTTAACTCCACGCCTCTTGCCAAAACCCTCGCATTTACTTCTCTTACAACCCCATCTATAAATATATTAAACAACCACGGTGACATCACACATCCTTGTCTAAGGCCTACTTTTACTGGGAAAAAATTTCCCTCTTTCCTACATACTCTAACTTGAGCCTCACTATCCTCGTAAAAACTCTTCACTGCTTTCAGTAACCTACCTCCTACACCATACACTTGCAACATCTGCCACATTGCCCCCCTATCCACCCTGTCATACGCCTTTTCCAAATCCATAAATGCCACAAAGACCTCTTTAGCCTTATCTAAATACTGTTCACTTATATGTTTCACTGTAAACACCTGGTCCACACACCCCCTACCTTTCCTAAAGCCTCCTTGTTCATCTGCTATCCTATTCTCCGTCTTACTCTTAATTCTTTCAATTATAACTCTACCATACACTTTACCAGGTACACAAAATATTACCATGCTCGCACTCCAACAGTTCATCAGGTCCCAAAAACCATTCATCTCCATTCACTCCTATCTAATATGCTCACACACACATGGTGGAAGTCCAAGCCCCTTGCCTACAAAACCTCCTTTACTCCCTCCTTCCAACCTTTTTGGGGATGACCCCTACCCCACCTTCCTATCCCTACAGATTTATATGCTCTCCAAGTCATTCTACTTTGTTCCATTCTCTCTAAATAACCAAACCGCCTCAACATTCTCTCTTCAGCCCTCTGACTAATAACTTTTAGTAACGCCACACCTTCTCCTAATTTCCACACTATGAATTCTCTGCATAATATTTACACCACACATTGCCCTCAGACAGGACATCTCCACTGCCTCCAGCTGCCTCCTCACAGCAGCATTTACAACACATGCTTCACACCCATATAAGAGAGTTGGAAGAACTATACTCTTGTACATTCCCTTCTCTGCCTCCACGGATAACGTTTTTTGTCTTCACAGATACCTCGAAGCGCAACTCACCTCTTTTCCTTTATCAAATTCTATGGTTAACCTCATCCTTCATAAATCCATCTGCTGACAAGTCAACTCCCAAATACAGCCTCTCCTCACTTAACGACGGAGTTCTGTTCTTAAGACCATGCCGTTAAACGAATTCGTTGCTAAGTGAGGAGCATACTATAATGGTAGTGAGTTTGTGTCAACCATTTTTTAAAAACCATTTTTGTAAATGGTCCAAGTCAGACCGAAACGTCGTCGTAAGCTCCTCTCTTCTATGTGCGGGTTATTTGTGTATGAACCATTTTTTAAATTGTTTTAATGTCACCTTTGCACTATTTACAACATTTCTGGTATATTTTTAAATGTTTATACAGTAGTGTACTGAATGAAAATAAACAGAATACAGGAAATCAGCTCTAATATACATTATTTAGGTATGAATACTGGTCAGAGAGCCCGTCGTAAGTCCGAGATGTAGGCAAACGAGTATGTTGCTAAGTGAGGAGAGGCTGTATCTGAAAACATTCACGTCTTCCATACTCCCTCCCCCCAGTGGGATATCCAATTTTTCTTCATCTAAATCACTTGATACCCTCATCACCTTACTCTTATCTATGTTCGCTTTCAACTTTCTACCTTTGCACACCCTCTTAAACTCGTCCACTAACCTTTGCAACTTTTCTTTAGAATCTCCCAAAAGCACAGTATCATCAGCAAAAAATAACTGTGTCAACTCCCATTCTGTATTTGATTCCTATAATTTAATCTCACCCCTCTCCCCAACACCCTAGCATTTACTTCTTTTACTACCCCATCTATAAATATGTAAAACCACCATGGTGATATTACGCATCCCAGTCTAATACCTACTTTTACTGGGAAGTAATCTCCCTCTCTCCTACACACCCTAACCTGAGTCTCACTATCCTCACAGAAACTCTTTACAGCATTTAGTAACTTACTACCTATTTCATACACTTGCAACATCTGCCACATTGCTCCTCTATCAACTCCATCATATGCCTTTTCTAAATCCGTAAATGCAATGAAAACTTTCCTGCCTTTATCTAAATACTGTTCACATACAGGAAGGCCCCACTTATACGGCTGGTTAGGTTCCAGGCTACCGCCGTAAAGTGGAAACCGCTGTAAAGTGGAACACCCTTTTTTCCATTTACAAATGCATACAAACACTAGATAACAAGTTTACACTAACATATATTAAGTTAGCAATAGAACCAGGCATCAAAAAACAATAAAAAAGTACAATACACACATAGTGCACTCGTTACTTACCTTAAAATATTTATAGTCTTAACCCTTTGAGGGTTTTGGTCGTACTAGTACGTCTTACGCGTAGGGGTTTTTGACGTACTAGTACGCATAAATTCTAGCGGCCTCAAATCTCGCAGGAAAAGGCTGATAAGCCTAGATGTGAGAGAATGGGTCTGTGTGGTGGGTGTGCGCAGTAGGAAAAAAATCTGGGACCCAGTGGTGCATTGTGGGAATGCCATCATAGTACACAATTTCCACCGTGCCCTGCGGTAAGAAGTTCCTCACCCCTCCGCGAATTGGGACACTTTTGTTCCCCAGTGACAGTTCTAATACAGATGGAAGTGACAGTGAAGATGAGTTTCAAGGTTCTGGTGAGGTTTTGACCGAAACTAATGACCATAATATGGGTAATAGTGAGGAAACCCCAGACAACCCACAGCCTTCCACCTCTGGTGCTGGGCCGTCGTTCAGTTGTACCAGAATCAAAGAGGAAACTCCTATTTTCCAAAATCCCAGACTCAGATGTGAGCATTGGTGATGATAATGATAGTGATTATGAACTACAAGCTCTTCAAACTTGTTCCAAGAATGGAGCAGGAGGAGGAGGCAGAGGAGGAGGAGGCAGAGGAGGAGGAGGCAAGAGGAGGAGGAGGCAAGAGGAGGAGGAGGCAAGAGGAGGAGGAGGCAGAGGAGGAGGAGGCAGAGGAGGAGGAGGCAGAGGAGGAGGAGGCAGAGGAGGAGGAGGAGGAGGAGGAGGAAGAAGAAGAGGAGGAGGAGGAAGAAGAGGAGGAGGAGGAGGAAGAGGAGGAGGAGGAAGAAGAGGAGGAGGAGGAGGAAGAGGAGGAGGAGGAAGAAGAGGAGGAGGAGGAGGAGGAAGAAGAAGAATACGTAATGATAACAATAATACATAATAATAATAATACATAATAATAATAATACATAATAATAATAATACATAATAATAATAATAGGTAATAATAATAATATGTAATAATAAATGTTCACCCATGACAGTAACAAGATAAGGGGAGATAACATCTGATAAGTGCTGACGTTTGATGAGGGTAAATGAGGGTAGAGCTGATGCCAAAAGATGAGATGAACATCGCCCTCCCTTTGTTTTTGCTGGTATACTAACATTTCTGTCTGTCTATTTGCCTGTCTGTCAAGCTCCCTGTCTATCCATCTAGCTCTCTGTCTCAGAGAGCCACAAGACTGCGTCATCACTTTTACTCACATCTTCAAGCAGAGTATAGCACTTTGTCTGGGTTTCTTGGGTTATCCTAGGTAATTTATACTATGTATACTTGTATTTATGTGTACCTGTGAGACAGAGATAGACAGACAGATAGAATGAGGGAGAAAGATAATTAGATAGAATGGAGGAGGGGAAGCAGCATCCGACCCCATTGTTTTGACAGGCCGGAGGGGGAAAGAGTAATTAGCCAATATGTCACTTTGACAGCTGCCGACTCCTTGTAATTTACACTATGGACGAGGAGGAGAAGGAGGAGGAGGAAGAGGAATAAGAGGAAGAGGAGGAGGAAGAGGAATAGTAGGAGGAAGATTAGGGGGAAGAGGAGGAAGAGGAAGAAGAGGAGGAGGAGGAAGAGGAAGAAGAGGAGGAGGAGGAAGAGTAGGAGGAAGAGGAAGAAGAGGAGGAAGAGGAAGAAGAGGAGGAAGAGGAAGAAGAGGAGGAGGAGGAAGAGGAGGAGGAGGAAGAGGAAGAGTAGGAGGAAGAGGAAGAGGAGGAAGAGGAAGAGTATGAGGAAGAGGAGGAAGAGGAAGAGTATGAGGAAGAGTAGGGGGAAGAGGAGGAAGAGGAAGAAGAGGAGGAGGAGGGTGGAACACTAGTACACTGGTACTGGTACACTAACATTTGTCTGTCTATTTGTCTGTCTGTCAAGCTCCCTGTCTATCTGTCTATCCGTCTAGCTCTCTGTCTCAGAGAGCCACAAGACTGTGTCATCACTTTTACTCACATCTTCAAGCAGAGTATAGCACTTTGTCTGGATTTCTTGGGTTATCCTAGGTAATTTATACTATGTATACTTGTATTTATGTGTACCTGTGAGACAGAGATAGACAGACAGAAAGAGAGAGACAGATTGAAAGAGATAGAATGAGGGAGAAAGATAAAACACCATTGTGTATGACACCATGTTTCAGAGTTCCACAAGCTGCAGAACTAATAGGAATATGTTCAGTGACTGTATATTGGTATATATATTATAGAACAATAATAATAAACAATGTTTTGTATTGTTTGTTTTTGTAAACAAGTTTTGTAAACAATATATTGATAATTATGTTTGTGTGCTTATTGTGTTGTATACAACGAGTGTATATATGTACATTGCACCTTACTTTGGTCTCATAGGCCACATAAGTTATGTGAAAAAATAAAATAGTGAAAAAAACAACAAACCTTCAAATACAAGTAAATCAAAGTTTACCGGGTGAGCGGCAGTCGCCGCTGTTGCCATACGCGGCTCATTTTCTGCAAACTTCATGCATCCATATCTCCGTAAGTATTGATGGTAAAATTTTTTTGTTTATCCTATAATGTTCAGAAAAAAAAACTCTATTTTTTCATAAGAAAAAATAATTTTTTTTTTTTTTTGAAATTTGGCCGACCCTGAGAACGAGTTTCGGAGAGGGCCTGTCGACCCTCAAAGGGTTAATCTAGGGTGAGACAAGTAGTATTTATTGTAAGAAATCAAGTGTGGTATGTATGGTAGTCAGCCAGGCTACCATACCAGGCCACCCCACCCACACATACAATTCTATGATATTTAAGCATCCCAGAGCGATAAAATGTATATACAGTTCACTCATTACTTACCTTAAAATATAGGGTGAGATGAGTAGTATTTATTGTAAAAAATCAAGTGTGGTATGTATGGTAGTCAGCCGGGCTACCATACCAGGCCAACCCACCTACACATAATACGTATTCTATTACATTTAAGCATCCCAGAGCGATAAAATGTATATACAGTTCACTCATTACTTACCTTAAAATATTTGTGATTGTAGTCTTAATGTAGGGTCAGGAGTAAGTAAATGAGATAAAACGAATAAATGAGAGAGAGAAAGAATGAGTGCATGAGAGAGGACAGGCGCAGAGTTATGTAAACAAACCAGGCGAAGGTAAGTTTTGTAAACGAAGTGTACACGTCTGGTTTGTGTACAAGTTACATTGTGTACAGGTTGTCTCTACATTGATACGGTAGAATAAATAAAAAAGAACACTCCCATTCTCATGTAACATCATTTTGAGAAGAAATAATGCTCTGAGTGAAGGCAATGGAAATAAGTCACTCTGACTTTTTTGGGTTATACTAGGTTCTCTACACATATGTTGTTATGTATGATAATCTATGTAACTGTATTTGTGTATACCTGAATAAACTTACTTACATACATACGAAAGGAATAATTTTCTACAGTTACCCCCAGTAACACATTTTCTCTTATGTTAGATTAGAGAAAATGTTATTCTTGGCATCACTTGTACAAGTTATCTGGCTACCACATCTCATATTTATGTTTATTTATTCTATTGTAGGGTGTATTTATCATCTTTTTATGTTATGTATCGTGTTTATTATATAATTTTGAAAAAAATATCATGGATGAATTAATGAAAATGTGTATATTAACGTAATATACAACATTTAATGAGACTCGGTGATTTTTTTTTTTTTTTTTTTTTCAACAAGTCGGCCGTCTCCCACCGAGGCAGGGTGACCCAAAAAAAAAGAAAGAAAATCCCCAAAAAGAAAATACTTTCATCATCATTCAACACTTTCACCACACACACACATTATCACTGCTTTTGCAGAGGTGCTCAGAATACAACAGTTTAGAAGCATATACGTATAGAGATACACAACATATCCCTCCAAACTGCCAATATCCCAAACCCCTCCTTTAAAGTGCAGGCACTGTACTTCCCATTTCCAGGATTCAAGTCCAGCTATATAAAAATAACCGGCTTCCCTGAATCCCGTCACTAAATATTACCCTGCTCACATTCCAACAGCTCGTCAGGTCCCAAATACCATTTGTCTCTATTCACTCCTATCTAACACGCTCACGCACGCTTGCTGGAAGTCCAAGCCCCTCACCCATAAAACCTTTACCCCCTCCCTCCAGCCTTTTCGAGGACGACCCCTACCCAGCCTTCCTTCCCCTACAGATTTATACGCTCTCCATGTCATTCTACTTTGATCCATTCTCTCTAAATGACCAAACCACCTCAACAACCCCTCTTCAGCCCTCTGACTAATACTTTTATTAACTCCACACCTTCTCCTAGTTTCCACACTCTGAATTTTCTGCATAATATTCACACCACACATTGCCCTTAGACAGGACATCTCCACTGCCTCCAACTGCCACCTTGCTGTGTCACTTACAACCCAAGCTTCACAACCATATAAACGTGTTGGTACTATACTATACTTTCATACATTCCCTTCTTTGCCTCCATAGATAACGTTTTTTTGTCTCCACATATACCTCAACACACCACTCACCTTTTTTCCTCCATCAATTCTATGATTAACCTCATCTTTCATAAATCCATCCGCTGACACATCAACTCCCAAATGTCTGAAAACATTCACTTCTTCCATACTCCTCCCCAATTTGATATCCAATTTTTCTTTATCTAAATCATTTGATACCCTCATCACCTAACTCTTTTCTATGTTCGCTTTCAACTTTCTACCTTTACACACACTCCAAAACTCGTCCACTAACCTTTGCAATTTTTCTTTAGAATCTCCCATAAGCACAGTATCATCAGCAAAAAGTAACTGTGTCAATTCCCATTTTGTATTTGATTTCCCATAATTCAATCCCACCCCTCTCCCGAACACCCTAGCATTTACTTCTTTTACAACCCCATCTATAAATATATTAAACAACCATGGTGACATTACACATCCCTGTCTAAGACCTACTTTTACCGGGAAGTATTCTCCCTCTCTTCTACACACCCTAACCTGAGCCTCGCTATCCTCATAAAAACTCTTTACAGCATTTAGTAACTTACCACCTATTCCATACACTTGCAACATCTGCCACATTGCTCCCCTATTCACTCTATCATATGCCTTTTCTAAATCCATAAATGCAATAAAAACTTCCCTACCTTTATCTAAATACTGTTCACTTATATGTTTCACTGTAAACACTTAATCTACACATCCCTACCCACTCTGAAACCTCCTTGCTCATCTGCAATCCTACATTCTGTCTTACCTCTAATTCTTTCAATTATAACCCTACTGTACACTTTTCCTGGTATACTCAGTAAACCTATTCCTCTATAATTTTTACAATCTCTTTTGTCCCCCTTCCCTTTATATAAAGGGACTATACATGCTCTGGTGGCCTGGTGGTTAACGCTCTCGCTTCACACGGTGAGGGCCTGGGTTCGATTCCCAGCCAGAGTAGAAACATTGGACGTGTTTCTTTCCACCTGTTGTCTATGTTCCCCATCAGTAAAATGGGTACCTGGGTGTTAGTCGACTGGTGTGGGTCGCATCCTGGGACACTGACCTAAGGAGGCCTGGTCACAGACCGGGCCGCGGGGGCGTTGACCCCCGGAACTCTCTCCAGAAACTCCAGATGCTCTCTGCCAATCCCTAGGTACCTTCCCCTCTTTCATAAATTTATTAAACAAAAGCAGCAACTACTCCAACACTATATCCCCCCCTGCTTTTAACATTTCTGTCATGATCCCGTCAGTTCCAGCTGCTTTACCCCCTTTCATTCTACGTAATGCCTCACACACCTCCCCACACTCACATCTCGCTCTTCTTCATTCCTAAAATATGTTATGCCTCCCTCACCAGTGCATGAAATTACTGCCTCCCTCTCTTCATCGACATTTAAAAGCTCCTCAAAATATTCTCACCAGCTACCCAATACCTCCATCTCCCATCCACTAACTCCCCTACTTTGTTTTTAACTGACAAATCCACTCATTCCCAAAGCTTTCTTAACTTGTTTATCTCACTCCAAAAAATTTTTCTCTCTCAGCAAAATTTCTTGACAGTGCCTCTACCATTCTGTCATTTACTTCCCTTTTGCATTCTCTTCACCTTTCTTTTACGCTTCATATACTCTACCCTTCTTATATCACTCCTGCTTTGTAAAAACCTTTCATAAGCTACTTTCTTCTCTTTTATCGCACCATTTACTTCATCATTCCACCAATCCCTCCTCTTTCCTCCTGCACCCACCCTCCTATAGCTACAAACTTCTGCCCCACATTCTAATACGGCATTTTTAAAACTATCCCATCCCTCTTCAATCCCCCACTATTCATACTTGCACCAGCCCACCTTTCTGCCAATAGTTGCTTATATCTCACCCTAACTTCCTATTCCCTTAGTTTATTAACTTTCACCTCTCTCTTACTTATTGTTGCCATTCTCCTTCTGTCCCATCTACCTTACTCTAACTGTAACTACAACTAGATAATGGTCCAATATATCCATTGCCATTCTATAAACATGTACATCCTGAAGCCTACCCATCAACCTTTTATCTATACATACAAATACTTTCATTACGTGCTATACCACATTTTGTATACTTATTTATCTTCTTTTTTTTATAAAATATTATTTTTTTTTATTATCACACTGGCCAATTCCCACCAAGCCAGGGTGGCCCGAAAAAGAAAAACTTTCACCATCATTCACTCCATCACTGTCTTGCCAGAAGGGTAGGACAGTGACGGAGTGAATGATGGTGAAAGTTTTCTTTTTCGGGCCACCCTGCCTTGGTGGGAATCGGCCAGTGTGATAATAAAAAAAAAATAATATTTTATAAAAAAAAAAAAAAATATGCATTACTTATTATCAAACCTCTTTCTACACATAGTTCATTTAATGGCTCCCGATTTTCATATACCTCTGGCACCCCAAATTTACCTACTACTCCCTCTGGAAATAAATGGTATAAAATACCGACACAATGGAAATATAAACACACATGCAGTATAATAATGTAGGTAGTAGGTTGGTAGACAGCAACCACCCAGGGAAGTACTACCGTCCTGCCAGATGACTGTGAAACAGAAACCTGTAACTGTTTTGCATGATGGTAGGATTGCTGGTGTCTTCTTCTGTCTCATAAACACGCTAGATAACAGGGATATCTTGCTACTCCTACATACACTTTGGTCACACTTCACAGACACGCACATGCATATATATATATATATACATATATATATATATATTTATATATGTATATATATATATTTATATATATATATATATATATATATATATATATATATATATATATATATGTATATATATGTATATATATGTATATATATGTATATATATGTATATATATGTATATATATGTATATATATGTATATATATGTATATATATGTATATATATGTATATATATGTATATATATGTATATATATGTATATATATGTATATATATGTATATATATGTATATATATGTATATATATATATGTATATATATGCCTCGGTGGGAGACGGCCGACTTGTTGAAAAAAAAAAAAAAAAAAAAAAAAATATATATATATATATATATATATATATATATATATATATATATATATATATATATATATATATATATATATATATATATATATATATATATATATATATATACATCTAGGTTTTTCTCCTTTTTCTAAATAGCTCTTGTTCTTCTTTATTTCTTCTGTTGTCCATGGGGAAGTGAAAAAGAATCTTTCCTCCGTAAGCCATGCGTGTCGCATGAGGCGACTAAAATGCCGGGAGCAATGGGCTAGTAACCCCTTCTCCTGTAGACATTTACTAAAAAAAAAAGAAGAAAAACTTTATAAAGCTTGGATGCTTGAATGTGCGTGGATGTAGTGCGGATGACAAGAAACAGATGATTGCTGATGTTATGAATGAAAAGAAGTTGGATGTCCTGGCCCTAAGCGAAACAAAGCTGAAGGGGGTAGGGGAGTTTCGGTGGGGGGAAATAAATGGGATTAAATCTGGAGTATCTGAGAGAGTTAGAGCAAAGAAAGGGGGTAGCAGTAATGTTGAAGGATCAGTTATGGAAGGAGAAAAGAGAATATGAATGTGTAAATTCAAGGATTATGTGGATTAAAGTAAAGGCTGGATGCAAAAAGTGGGTCATAATAAGCATGTATGCACCTGAAAAAGAGAGGAATGTAGAGGAGAGAGAGAGATTTGGGGAGATGTTAAATGAATGTATAGGAACCTTTGAATCAAGTGAGAGAGTAATTGTGGTAGGGGACCTGAATGCTGAAGTAGGAGAAACTTTTAGAGAGGGTGTGGTAGGTAAGTTTGGGGTGCCAGGTGTAAATGATAATGGGAGCCCTTTGACTGAACTTTGTATAGAAAGGGGTTTAGTTATAGGTAATACGTATTTTAAGAAAAAGAGGATAAATAAGTATACAAGACATGATGTAGGGCGAAATGACAGTAGTTTGTTGGATTATGTATTGGTAGATAAAAGACTGTTGAGTAGACTTCAGGATGTACATGTTTATAGAGGGGCCACAGACATATCAGATCACTTTTTAGTTGTAGCTACACTGAGAGTAAAAGGTAGATGGGATACAAGGAGAATAGAGGCATCAGGGAAGAGAGAGGTGAAGGTTTATAAACTAAAAGAGGAGGCAGTTAGGGTAAGATATAAACAGCTATTGGAGGATAGATGGGCTAATGAGAGCATAGGCAACGGGGTCGAAGAAGTACAGGTAGGTTTAAAAATGTAGTGTTAGTGTTCACCAGAAGTTTGTGGTTACAGGAAAGTGGGTGCGGGAGGGAAGAGGAGCGACTGGTGGAATGATGATGTAAAGAGAGTAGTAAGGGAGAAAAAGTTAGCATATGAGAAGTTTTTACAAAGTAGAAGTGATGCAAGGAGGGAAGAGTATATGGAGAAAAAGAGAGAGGTTAAAAGAGTGGTGAAGCAATGTAAAAAGAGAGCAAATGAGAGAGTGGGTGAGATGTTATCAACAAATTTTGTTGAAAATAAGAAAAAGTTTTGGAGTGAGATTAACAAGTTAAGAAAGCCTAGAGAACAAATGGATTTGTCAGTTAAAAATAGAAGAGGAGAGTTATTAAATGGAGAGTTAGAGATACTGGGAAGATGGAAGGAATATTTTGAGGAATTGTTAAATGTTGATGAAGATAGGGAAGCTGTGATTTCATGTATAGGGCAAGGAGGAATAACATCTTGTAGGAGTGAGGAAGAGCCAGTTGTGAGTGTGGGGGAAGTTCGTGAGGCAGTAGGTAAAATGGAAGGGGGTAAGGCAGCCGGGATTGATGGGATAAAGATAGAAATGTTAAAAGCAGGTGGGGATATACAGTGGATCCCCGCATAACGATCACCTCCGAATGCGACCAATTATGTAAGTGTATTTATGTAAGTGCGTTTGTACGTGTATGTTTGGGGGTCTGAAATGGACTAATCTACTTCACAACATTCCTTATAGGAACAAATTCGGTCACTACTGGAACCTGAACATACTTCTGGAGTGAAAAAATATCGTTAACTGGGGGTCCACTGAAGTTTTGGAGTGGTTGGTGCAATTATTTAATAAATGTATGGAAGAAGGTGAGGTACCTAGGGATTGGCAGAGAGCATGCATAGTTCCTTTGTATAAAGGCAAAGGGGACAAAAGAGAGTGCAAAAATTATAGGGGGATAAGTCTGTTGAGTATACCTGGTAAAGTGTATGGTAGAGTTATTATTGAAAGAATTAAGAGTAAGATGGAGAAGCGGATAGCAGATGAACAAGGAGGCTTTAGGAAAGGTAGGGGGTGTGTGAACCAGGTGTTTACAGTGAAACATATAAGTGAACAGTATTTAGATAAGGCTAAAGAGGTTTTTGTGGCATTTATGAATTTGGAAAAGGCGTATGACAGGGTGGATAGGAGGGCAATGTGGCAGATGTTGCAGGTGTATGGTGTAGGAGGTAGGTTACTGAAAGCAGTGAAGAGTTTTTACGAGGATAGTGAGGCTCAAGTTAGAGTATGAAGGAAAGAGGGAGATTATTTCCCAGTAAAAGTAGGCCTTAGACAAGGATGTGTGATGTCACCGTGGTTGTTTAATATATTTATAGATGGGGTTGTAAGAGAAGTAAATGCGAGGGTCTTGGCAAGAGGCGTGGAGTTATAAGATAAAGAATCGCACATAAAGTGGGAGTTGTAACAGTTGCTCTTTGCTGATGACACTGTGCTCTTGGGAGATTCTGAAGAGAAGTTGCAGAGGTTGGTGGATGAATTTGGTAGGGTATGCAAAAGAAGAAAATTAAAAGTGAATACAGGAAAGAGTAAGGTTATGAGGATAACAAAAAGATTAGGTGATGAAAGATTGGATATCAGATTGGAGAGAGAGAGTATGGAGGAGGTGAATGCATTCAGATATTTGGGAGTGGACGTGTCAGCGGATGGGTCAATGAAAGATGAGGTGAATCATAGAATTGATGAGGGGAAAAGGGTGAGAAGTGCACTTAGAAGTCTGTGGAGACAAAGAACTTTGTCCTTGGAGGCAAAGAGGGGAATGTATGAGAGTATAATTTTACCAACGCTCTTATATGGGTGTGAAGCATGGGTGATGAATGTTGCAGCGAGGAGAAGGCTGGAGGCAGTGGAGATGTCATGTCTGAGGGCAATGTGTGGTGTGAATATAATGCAGAGAATTCGTAGTTTGGAAGTTAGGAGGAGGTGCAGGATTACCAAAACTGTTGTCCAGAGGGCTGAGGAAGGGTTGTTGAGGTGGTTCCGACATGTAGAGAGAATGGAGCAAAACAGAATGACTTCAAGAGTGTATCAGTCTGTAGTGGAAAGAAGGCGGGGTAGGGGTCGGCCTAGGAAAGGTTGGAGGGAAGGGGTAAAGGAGGTTTTTTGTGCGAGGGGCTTGGACTTCCAGCGGGCATGTGTGAGCGTGTTTGACAGGAGTGAATGGAAACAAATGGTTTTTAATACTTGGCGTGCTGTTGGAGTGTGAGCAAAGTAACATTTATGAAGGGATTCAGGGAAACCGGCAGGCAGGATTTGAGTCCTGGAGATGGGAAGTACAGTGCCTGCACTCTGAAGGAGGGGTGCTTATGTTGAGGTTTAAAAACTGTAGTGTAAAGCACCCTTCTGGCAAGACAGTGATGGAGTGAATGATGGTGAAAGTTTTTCTTTTTCGGGTCACCCTGCCTTGGTGGGAATCAGCCAGTGAGTTAATAATAATAATAATAATAAAAAAATGCAGTATAATGTGATCCTTTATTGACAATGTTTCGCCCTCACAGTGGGCTTTTTCAAGTCACAAACAGATCTACCTGGGGTGGAAGGTACACGAGTATTTATAGTCAGGTTCAGAATGCTGAGGTCAGGTGGAGAATACTGCATCTGATGATGTACCAAGTGGGGTTATAGAGTCTAAAATCTTGGGTAGCTTGGAAGGGAGATTGGATAAGTTTGTGAGCAGACCTTCTGCAGTGTTCTTCCATTCCTATGTTCTTATGTGGGATAGCGATGAAGAAGTTTCTTCGCAAGTGGTTCCGCTACATTACAGAAGCCACTATTCTGGTTGAAGTTGCCAGATATAGAAATAAGTGATGATTCCAGGATTCTTCGGTATTGAGTGTTGTCTTCTGTGGCGATAAGTCTTGAGTTCCTGTAGTTTATCAAGTGGTTGTGTGAATTACGGTGTTGTACACAGGCATTCCTTGTATCGTCAGACCTGCTTGCGTAATGGTGTTCTGAAATACGTGTTTGGAGGTCCCTTGATGTTTCGCCCACGTATAATTTGTTGCAGTCATTACAAGGGATTATGTATACCCCTGCAGAGGGTGGAAGCGTGTCCTGTCTATCACTGGTAATGTCCTTGATGGTCATGGTTGTGGAGGTAGATACCTCATTCCAAGTATCTACCTCCACAACCATGACCATCAAGGACATTACCAGTGATAGACAGGACAAGCTTCCACCCTCTGCAAGGGGTATACATAATCCCTTGTAATGACTGCAACAAATTATACATGGGCAAAACATCAAGGGACCTCCAAACATGTATTTCAGAACACCAATACGCAAGCAGGTCTGACGATACAAGGAATGCCTGTGTACAACACCGTAATTCACTCAACCACTTGATAAACTACAGAAACTCAAGACTTATCGCCACAGAAGACAACACTCAATACCGAAGAATCCTGGAATCATCACTTATTTCTATACCCGACAGCATCAACCAGAATAGTGGTTTCTATAACATAGCGGAACCACTTGCGAAGAAACTTCTTCATCGCTATCCCACATAAGAGCATAGGAATGGAAGAACACTGCAGAAGGTCTGCTCATAAACTTATCCAATCTCCCTTCCAAGCTAAACAAAATTTTAGATTCTGTAACCCCACTCGGTACATCATCAGATGCAGTATTCTCCACCTGACCTCAGCATTCTGAACCTGACTATAAATACTCGCGTACCTTCCACCCCAGGTAGATCTGTTTGTGACTTGAAAAAGCCCACTGTGAGGGCAAAACGTTGTCAATAGAGGATCACATTATACTGCATATGTGTTTATATTTCCACTACTCCCTCTACAACATTTTTACCCACTTCAGTATTGAGATTCCCAACAAAAAAGTATTCTCTCACTTGGTTCAAAACTCCCCAAGCACTCACAAAACATTTCCCAAACTCTCTCTCTCTCTCCTCTACACCTCTCTCTTCTCCAGGTGGATAATATGATTTTGCAATATCTTGTCAATTATAGTGTTATATGATTTTGCAATATCTTATCAACTAGTTATACAGGTTGGCCATCACTAATCCGGCATCCTCAGGACCTGTAGGGTGCTGGATTAGCGATTTTGCCGGATTACAGAGTGGTTAGGTTAGAATCACATCAGCGATTTCACCCACTTTACACCCTATTTTTGGCCCATTCCACTGTTCCAGTCTACCAAACTCATAGCTATTTCGCTAGTACTATCCCTTCTATGCTGTCAATTGAGTACAAGAAACTGCCCATTCACCTATTTCAACTACCCAATAAAGTAGTCACTAAAATAACATTTTATCTGTCAACCTATTTGTGACTGCATATTAGACTGGCCAACTGGACACATACTGGACTGTATCGTCATTTGTTTACTTTTAAACATCAGCAATAATGAAACATTTCTGCTAATTTCAGCTCAATTTTAAGGCATTTTCCGACGTGAAACCAATCAAAATTACATACATGTATATCTATTTCTGTAATATATTTTCCATTCTATCAAATGAGACCAAAAAACGAGAATACAACCATACAAAAATACACCACGAAGTCAAGTTTACACCATAAACATGGTCGCTATGCACTGCGTGCTGCAGGATTGTTTTTATATAGTGCACACTTACCACAAAGACCTATTCTCTCATATGTAGGCCCAAATTTACCGATCACAGCTTATCTGAATAAGCCGAGTTCATGGTGACCAACAGTGGCTTCAAAGCCACCTTATCTTTTACGGACAATGTATGGTGAGTGTGTGCCTTACACAATGAGAGGCATTTATCTTATTCGCTGCAACCATGGCAAGAGCTAAAAGTGAGCAGATTATAACAATAAATGGAGAAAAAGAAAATAGAATGATTTATGCAGCAAGTAGCACCACCAAACAGTAGCGCAAGTTGATGTAGCAACCCCGGAAATTTGAAGTTACACTAGCTGAAATTAGTGCTGGATTACTGATGGAACTGGATTACCGATTGCCGGATTAGTGATGGCCAACTTTTAATATGATTTTGAAATATCTTGTCAGCTATTGTGTTATATGATTTTACAATACAGTGGACCCCCGGTATTCGATATTAATCCGTTCCTGAAAGCTCATCGAATACCGAAAATATCGAAAAGCAAATCAATTTTCCTCATAAGAAATAATGGAAATCAAACTAATCCATGCAAGACACCCAAAAGTATGAAAAAAATAAATTTTTACATGAAATATTACGTTCAATGCAACAAAATAATTACAATAACAAAAAAATAATTGACACTTACCTTTAACTCTTCCACATCCTCCCCACTAACCTCCAACCCCAAAGACTTCCCCAATGCCACAGTGGATTCCTCAACTGGCATAGGATTCTCAGGGTTAGCCTCAAATCATTCAAAATCCCTTTGGTCTACACATTCTGGCCACAGTTTTTTCCAAGCAGAGTTCAAGGTCCTCTTAGTCACTTCCTCCCAAGCAGTACCTATAAGGTTTATACAATCGAGGATATTAAAGTGATCCTTCCAAAACTCTTTTAGAGTCAGTTGAGTTTCTGTGGTCACTACAAAGCACTTTTGAAACATAGCTTTTGTGTACAATTTCTCGAAGTTGGAAATGACCTGCTGGTCCATGGGCTGCAGGAGAGGAGTGGTATTAGGAGGCAAAAACTTGACCTTAATGAAGCTCATGTCCCCAGAAAGTCGCTCTGCCAAGTCTTTAGGATGACCAGGGGCATCGTCTAATACCAGGAGGCACTTAAGGTCTAATTTCTTTTCAAATACGAAATTTTTCAGTGGGGGCAAATGCATGGTGTAACCAGTCATAGAAGAAGTCCCTAGTGACCCATGCCTTACTGTTTGCCCTCCACAGCACACACAAATTAGCCTTGAGGACATTGTTTTTCCTGAACACTCTGGGAGTTTCAGAGTGATACACTAATAAAGGCTTCACTTTGCAATCACCACTAACATTGGCACACATTAACAGAGTAAGCCTGTCTTTCATAGGCTTATGTCCTGGGAGTGCCTTTTCCTCCTGAGTAATGTAGGTCCTGCTTGGTATTTTCGTCACAATTAAACACTTGTTCAGGTTTCAAGTCTTCACTGTCTATGTAATCCTTGAATTCCTTCACATATTTTTCAGCTGCTCTTTGGTCTGGACTGGCAGCCTCACCATGCCTAATCACACTATGTATGCCACTACGAATCTAAAATCTTTCAAACCAACCTTTGCTGGCCTTAAATTCACTCACATCACCACTAGTTGCAGGCAATTTCTTTGCCAAATTGTCATGCAACTGCCTAGCCTTTTCACAAATGATCGCTTGAGAGATGCTATCTCCTGCAATCTGTTTTTCATTTATCCACACCAATAACAGTCATAAGAACATAAGAACGAAGGAACACTGAAGCAGGCCTACTGGCCCATGCGAGGCAGGTCAAAGTCTCCTACCGTAATCACAGTTGCACCTTTTGCAAGAACAGCTTCCTTGATTGCTGTTTTCCTGGTCACTATAGTAGAGATGGTTGATTGGGGTTTATTATACAACATGACCAGCTCCGACACACGCACTCCACTTTCGTACTTTGCAATTAGCTCTTTCTTTATTTCAATAGTCATTAGCGCCTTTTTTCTCGAAGGGTTGGTACTAGAAGCTTTCTTGGGGCCCATGGTGAAACAAGCACCAAAAACAGTGATAAAATGGATAATATGGAATGTACTGAATGTATCCTTAGATGCGCGCACACTGGCTGGCTTGTAAACACTGGCACACACGGGGCAGTTCAGGCCACACGTGGACACGTCTCGTACGAATCGTATCGAATACCGGGTTTTCGATCAGATACCGAGGCAAAATTTTTGCGATATAATGCATCGAATACCGGATCTGTCGAATACCGATGCCATCGAATACCGGGGGTCCACTGTATCTTGTCAACTACAATGTTATACGTAATATGATTTTGTAATATTGCATGATAGGAAGAGCAAAACTTTGTCCAAGTGTTTGGTTTAAAACAGCACCTTCGAGTTGCTTTTTAGGATAGTTTTTATAGTTTTTTTTGGTATCATTTGATAGAATGGAAGACAAACTACCGAAATAGAAATGATTTTCGTTAGTTTCTGTAATGGAAGTACACTACATGTAGCTTGAAATTGGACTCAGAGTTGCAAAAACATTCAATTTTTGCAGATTTTCTTCAGGACAGGTAAGGCCCTTCTACAACCCCAGTTTGTTTTATTGGGATGCCTTATACCATGACCAATTGTTCTTGGTTATAGCATTTTATTATCCAAGAAATAGAAAATGGAAGGCAAAATAACTAAGAATTTTGTCAAATGGAACACTGGAATTTATTTAAAATAAGACTTTAAAGTGGGTGAAATTGCCAATCCGTAAATTGTGCTGAGACTACTAAATTTGCGCCTGCGTAATTCCTTAAGTTTTCCATCAAATTTCACACTTTTGGTGACATTATATTCAGAAAAAAGATATTCTACTATTTTACAGGATTTATTTTTTTTTTAATAACTGGACAGTGGGAGCAATGTCACAGTTGGGGACCCCCTTGTAAATTACAGAACTTTGTATAGGGTCAACAGTGCACTTGCTGTCTGAATCTGGTCAGCTTATGTAAGACAGATGGGAAGTATAAAGGCTAAGATGACTCACTCTACTTCACAGCAATTCAAAACTTAAGCAGACTTACGATAGTGTCATGCTGGTGGTCAAAAGGGATGAACCTTGGACAGCAAGAAGCAGCACGAGACTCATCCTTCTGACCGCCACGGCTACAGGTCGAGATATCGCATTCTCCAAAATTTCCAAACTTGATCCTTCAAATGGTATTCCTATCTTCAGTGCTCTCTGAAAAAAAATTCATTAATTAGTTACAGAATTAACTGCTCCTATGAAAGCAAGGTGTTTTCAACTGTCAAGACACAACACAGGCACTTTAATTATAAAATATACTGTAATCCTAAAGCACCCAAATCTCAAAGTTTTTAAAAGTACCAAGTGTTGTACATACAGAGCCTTCAAACACTGCAGAATATTCTAGATCCCCAATGCATACACTGTATGAACAAAATCTAAATACAGTACTCTAAAGTAATATGAATCAGATATTATTAACCCTTAACTTATGACAGGTTAACTCTGCACTTGATGATCCATCTTATTCCTGCTAGAGGTAATCGTAAACAGTGGAACCTCGGCTTATGAGTTTAATCCATTCCGTGACCTAGCTCGTATCCCGATCTGCTCATATGCCGAGTCAATTTTCATCATTTAAATTAACCGAAAAGCCATTAATCCGTTCCAGCGGAATTCCTGCTCTGAAGGCAGGACAAAATACACTTCAATTTAATGCTAATATCAACTCTATGGTTTATTTACCTAATATGACATAAAAAACAATATAAATAACACCATTTACCTTAGAGAAGAGATGCTGGGGAAGGTCCACGGTGGAAAAGATAGGCAGAGCGGCGTATGCTGTCAGGAGTTCATTTTGTTTCATCCTTTTTCTATTGCTTAATCACTTAACTTACTTGCTACACTCTTAATGCTACAGTTTATCACTAAGCTTAACTGCTACAATTTATTTTTTATTTTTTTCACTTCACTTTTCACTGATTTTTGGCTTTTCCTCCACACTTTTCACTGGTGATGGTGAGCGTTGTTGTGGTATTCACTGTACCATCTAATGGCGGCGTTTGTTGTTTTGTTGTGTTCTGAAGCTCACTTGTTATTATAGTACAGTGGTACCTTGACTTACGAGTGCCCCAACTTACGAGTTTTCCAAGTTACAAGCCATTGCTCAGTCAATTTTTTGCTTTGAGTTGTGAGCCAAAATCCAAGTTATGAGCGAGCTTCAGATATGCCACCACTTACAGGAGAAAGGAAATATCAAAAACCTCGATAATAACCAGTATGTAACACTTACCTAGGATAACCCCAAAAATCCAGACAAAGTGCTATACTCTGCTTGAAGATACGAGTAAAGGCGATGACACAGTCTTGTGGCTCTCTCTGAGACAGAGAGCTAGAGGGATAGACAGACATGTTTGTGCACCAGCACAAACAAAGTGAGGGCAATGCTCATCAGTGCTCAGAACACAACAGTTTAGAAGCATATATGTATAAAGATACACAACATATCCCTCCAAACTGCCAATATCACGAACCCCTCCTTTAGAGTGCAGGCATTGTACTTCCCATTTCCAGGACTCAAGTCCGGCTATATAAAAATAACAGGTTTCCCTGAATCCCTTCACTAAATATTACCCTGCTCACGCTCCAACAGCTCGTCAGGTCCCAAATACCATCTGTCTCCATTCACTCCTATCGAACACGCTCATGCACGCCTGCTGGAAGTCCATGCCCCTCGCCCACAAAACCTCCCTTACCCCTTCCTTCCAACCTTTCCGAGGATAACCCCTACCCCGCCTTCCTTCCCCTACAGATTTATACACTCTCCATGTCATTCTACTTTGATCCATTATTATTATTATTATTATTATTATTATTATTATTATTATTATTTGAAAGAAGAAAAGAAAGAAGATTATTATTACGGCATTGCAGTGGACCCTCGGTAACGATGTCATTAGATAGCGATAAAATCGGATACCAATGTGTTTTTGCGTAAAAATATTGGCTCAGCCAAAGATGAAAAACTCAGATAAGGACATTTGTCCCGAACGTGTCCGTGCGGCCTGAGTCCATGTACAAGGTAGTGTGCCATTGTTTACAAGCCAGGGAGGACGATTCCACATGTACATGTGATATATTTTGTATTATTCCATTGTTTTTAATGCTTGTAACTGCTATATAAGCCACCATGGGTCCAAAGAAAGTTTTTAAGAAACACAATAAAATTCAAGAAAAAACTAGTAGCAAAGTACCAAAGTGGAGGAGGAAGAGAGAGGGATGAATGTGCCTTCTGCAGTGATTCAGTGATTCTGCAATATGTATGATACTAAAGCTATAGTGGCAGCTAGCAATAAAGTGTAGAATTAACAGTGTAGCAAGTAAGTTAAGCGAGTAAGTGATAGAAAAACAGCACGAAAGTAACTGTCCAATGTTGTTGTATGTGTATCAAGCCGTTAAACATGCACCGACTTGCTACGTATCTTCCACCACTATAAACCTCTGCCAGCATCTCCTCCATCAAACTAATTAAACTAACATCTCCTGCAAGTAAGTGTAAATATAAAAGTGTAAATATAAATGTAAATATAAAAGAACCCCAATGGAAATACATAAGTCACTCTAACTTTTTTGGGTTATCCTAGGTACTGTACACATATGCTGCTAAGTATGATAATCTATGCACGTAACTGTATGTGTATACCTGAATAAACTTACTTGCTTATTTATAAATTAAAAAGTAAATATTTCTTATTTATAAATTAAAATGTAAATACTTCTTATTTATAAATTACGTTCATATATTGTTTGTGGTTAGTGGTGGTGGCAGAAGCCTGTACAGCTTCTCTCAGTGGCCATTATAAACCCAACAACAACACTTCCATCACTTATCCTCACATACATTATAACATATTTTATTCATTCTAGAGTATATATCATGTTTCTATGTTATTAATATTGTTTATTATGTCATATTAGATGAACTGTGATAGATAACGAATAATTTTTTTTTTTTTTTTTTTTTTTTTTTTTTTTCAACAAGTCGGCCGTCTCCCACCGAGGCAGGGTGACCCAAAAAAGAAAGAAAATCCCCAAAAAGAAAATACTTTCATCATCATTCAACACTTTCACCACACTCGCACATTATCACTGTTTTTGCAGAGGTGCTCAGAATACAACAGTCTAGAAGCATAAACATATAAAGATACACAACATATCCCTCCAAACTGCCAATATCCCAAACCCCTCCTTTAAAGTGCAGGCATTGTACTTCCCATTTCCAGGACTCAAGTCCGACTATATGAAAATAACCGGTTTCCCTGAATCCCTTCACTAAATATTACCCTGCTCACACTCCAACAGATCGTCAGGTCCCAAGTACCATTCGTCTCCATTCACTCCTATCTAACACGCTCACGCACGCTTGCTGGAAGTCCAAGCCCCTTACCCACAAAACCTCCTTTACCCCCTCTCTCCAACCCTTTCGAGGACGACCCCTACCCCGCCTTCCTTCCCCTATAGATTTATATGCTTTCCATGTCATTCTACTGTGATCCATTCTCTCTAAATGACCAAACCACCTCAACAACCCCTCTTCTGCCCTCTGACTAATACTTTTATTAACTCCACACCTTCTCCTAATTTCCACACTCCGAATTTTCTGCATAATATTTACACCACACATTGCCCTTAAACAGGACATCTCCGCTGCCTCCAACCGTCTCCTCGCTGCTGCATTTACCACCCAAGCTTCACACCCATATAAGAGTGTTGGTACTACTATACTTTCATACATTCCCTTCTTTGCCTCCATAGATAACGTTTTTTGACTCCACATATACCTCAACGCACCACTCACCTTTTTTCCCTCATCAATTCTATGATTAACCTCATCCTTCATAAATCCATCCGCCGACACGTCAACTCCCAAGTATCTGAAAACATTCACTTCTTCCATACTCCTCCTCCCCAATTTGATATCCAATTTTTCTTTATCTAAATCATTTGACACCCTCATCACCTTACTCTTTTCTATGTTCACTTTCAACTTTCTACCTTTACACACATTCCCAAACTCATCCACTAACCTTTGCAATTTTTCTTTAGAATCTCCCATAAGCACAGTATCATCAGCAAAAAGTAACTGTGTCAATTCCCATTTTGAATTTGATTCCCCATAATTTAATCCCACCCCTCTCCCAAACACCCTAGCATTTACTTCCTTTACAACCCCATCTATAAATATATTAAACAACCATGGTGACATTACACATCCCTGTCTAAGACCTACTTTTACCGGGAAGTAGTCTCCCTCTCTTCTACACACCCTAACCTGAGCCTCACTATCCTCATAAAAACTCTTTACAGCATTTAATAACTTACCACCTATTCCATATACTTGCAACATCTGCCACATTGCTCCTCTATCCACTCTATCATATGCCTTTTCTAAATCCATAAATGCAATAAAAACTTCCCTATCTTTATCTAAATACTGTTCACATATATGCTTCAATGTAAACACCTGATCTACACATCCCCTACCCACTCTAAAACCTCCTTGCTCATCCGCAATCCTACATTCTGTCTTACCTCTAATTCTTTCAATTATAACCCTACCGTACACTTTTCCTGGTATACTCAGTAAGCTTATTCCTCTATAATTTTTACAGTCTCTTTTGTCCCCTTTCCCTTTATATAAAGGGACTATACATGCTCTCTGCCAATCCCTAGGTACCTTCCCCTCTTTCATACATTTATTAAACAAAAGTACCAACCACTCCAACACTATATCCCCCCCTGCTTTTAACATTTCTGTCATGATCCCATCAGTTCCAGCTGCTTTACCCCCTTTCATTTTACGTAATGCCTCACGTACCTCCCCCACACTTACATTCTGCTCTTCTTCACTCCTAAAAGATGGTATACCTCCCTGACCAGTGCATGAAATTACTGCCTCCCTTTCTTCCTTAACATTTAAAAGTTCCTCAAAATATTCTCGCCATCTACCCAATACCTCCATCTCCCCATCTACTAACTCCCCTACTCTGTTTTTAACTGACAAATCCATATTTTCCCTAGGCTTTCTTAACTTGTTTAACTCACTCCAAAATTTTTTCTTATTTTCATTAAAATTTCTTGACAGTGCCTCTCCCACTCTATCATCTGCTCTCCTTTTGCACTCTCTCACCACTCTCTTTACCTTTCTTTTACTCTCCATATACTCTGCTCTTCTTATAACACTTCTGCTTTGTAAAACTTACCCTAAATACTGACAAAACCTATTTCATTCAGTTTGTAACCAGAGTTGCAAATGTTCCACTTAACATAAAACACTAAATGGATCACCCATCACAAGACTCACAAAGGAAAAATTTCTAGGAATCCACCTAGACAGTAGCCTCAAATTCCAGACACATACAACAAATTTCCCAGAAAATCTCTAAGACAGTAGGTATACAATCAAAGATACAGTACTATGTTCCACAATCAGCTCTCCTTGCACTGTATCACTCACTCATCTACCTTTATCTCACACATGGAATTTGTGCATGGGGGTCAACAACAACAAATCACCTAAGGCCTCTAATAACCCAGCAAAAGGCTGCAATCAGAATGATAACAAATTCCCATTCATGACAGCATACTCCACCTCTATTCAAAAGTCTACATTTGCTCACCATAAAGAACATCCACACTTATTCATGTGCCTACTACATACATAGAACAATACACGCAAATATAAACCCTCACTCAAACTTCTCCTTACCAACCTTAAGAGAACACACGACCATAACACAAGACACAGATCTCTTATTGATGTACCCCGTGTCCATATCACACTGTGTAAAAACTCTATGCACATAAAGGGCCCCAAAATCTGGAATTCATTACCAGAACATACTAAAGTAACCAGGCCTGAAAATCAATTTAAAGTAACCAGGCCTGAAAATCAATTTAAGACTTCTAAAAAACCATTTACTCGCCCAATATTTACACTCAATATTTAACATTACCAATAATTCTCCCAATTACTTAAATCTTAAAACTTCAAGACAACATACAGTAAATTGATCATCTTGTTTGTTATACATTGTAATGCAACAAATTTGTACAACTATAATGCTTCAATATCAAAATGTTCAAATTTTATTGTTTCAAATACTCAATTGTACTTAATACTGTAAATTGTTTTCTGTAATTTCTACCACTGAATCTTTCATTGCTTGTTAATTTTAAGTTAATTTTAAGCCTGCCCATAATGCTCTGCATACAAGGGGCTTTTGGCATGTACACCCAACTACTATAATTCCTTATACAACTATGTATCATGCCCAAATAAACTATATGAATATGAATATGATAATAGCATGTGAAGGCTTACTCAGCCCTGTAACAACTTCAGACAGTATTACCAAGGCTGGGTCCTCCTCAGGAAAATTAATGTATAGAAAAAGAATAAAAACTGACAAACATAAACACTTCATTATTTAGAATTTTTTTTTTTTTCAACAAGTCGGACGTCTCCCACCGAGGCAGGGTGACCCAAAAAAGAAAGAAAATCCCCAAAAAGAAAATACTTTCATCATCATTCAACACTTTCACCACACTCATACATTATCACTGCTTTTGCAGAGGTGCTCAGAATACAACAGCTTAGAAGCATATACGTATAAAGATACACAACATATCCCTCCAAACTGCCAATATCCCAAACCCCTCCTTTAAAGTGCAGGCATTGTACTTCCCATTTCCAGGACTCAAGTCCGACTATATGAAAATAACCGGTTTCCCTGAATCCCTTCACTAAATATTACCCTGCTCACACTCCAACAGATCGTCAGGTCCCAAGTATCATTCGTCTCCATTCACTCCTATCTAACACGCTCATGCACGCTTGCTGGAAGTCCAAGCCCCTCGCCCACAAAACCTCCTTTACCCCCTCTTTCCAACCCTTTCGAGGACAACCCCTACCCCTCTTTCCTTCCCCTATAGATTTATATGCTTTCCATGTCATTCTACTTTGATCCATTCTCTCTAAATGACCAAACCACCTCAACAACCCCTCTTCTGCCCTCTGACTAATGCTTTTATTAATTCCACACCTTCTCCTAATTTCCACACTCCGAATTTTCTGCATAATATTTACACCACACGTTGCCCTTAGACAGGACATCTCCACTGCCTCCAACCGTCTCCTCGCTGCTGCATTTACCACCCAAGCTTCACATCCACATAAGAGTGTTGGTACTACTATACTTTCATACAGTCCCTTCTTTGCCTCCATACATAACGTTTTTTGACTCCACATATACCTCAACGCACCACTCACCTTTTTTCCCTCATCAATTCTATGATTAACCTCATCCTTCATAAATCCATCTGCCGACACTTCAACTCCCAAGTATCTGAAAACATTCAGATACTTGGGAGTTGAAGTGTCGGCGGATGGATTTATGAAGGATGAGGTTAATCATAGAATTGATGAGGGAAAAAACAAATATAAAATATAAAACACTTAAATATGAAATATTAACCCTACATTAAAGAAAATGAAAAATGAAAAATATAAATGATAACTGAATTCAACGCTAATATAAAACTTGGGTGTCTGGTGTTGGTGAGACACTGCTTGTTGAAATCGTAGCCGTTGCCGATGATGGGGGGGGGGTCGCAGGTGTTGGTTACAACCCACTGGCTAGTTCTTCACAGTATAACCTTGAGTATTCTATCCCGATGACAGGAAAGCAGATTCTTTACCGCTGCAATGATGAGGGGTTACGTCCTGCAATTTCATACAGGTGCACAGGTAATTAAATCCAAAAAGGGGAAGTCTCAGGACGTTAGTCCATCTCCATCAGTTCTACTCGTTGATTGGCAGGTGACCCTCTCTGTCATCCAAGCTGGAAAGATAGACAGGTTACCTACTGCTTAAGAAATCACTCTCCATGATAAGTACAATACCTAAAAGATGTGGTGATTATTACAACACTCAACTTAGAGCAAAACTGAAAGGACTAAGTTTATTATTGGTCAAAAGTGAAGCTTTCAACCAATAAATCCACTAGAATACAAGGCAGGCATGTACTTACAGTAGTGCTAGGAGCTGTGAGTCTAGTGATTACCGTTTGGACCGGAGCCCCACACGTCACCTTTCGGGGGGGGGGGGGGGGGAAGAAGAAGGAGGGGAAGGGATAGCGGGAGCTAGACTGACCCTACCTTAACAAGCAGCCGGCAGTCAAACTATCACTTTCGGGGTGGGGGAAAAAAGGCGGGAATAGGGGGAGCTTGACTTACCCTACCTTAACAAGTAGCCGGCAATGAAACTATCACTTTCGGGGAGGGGGAATAAAGGCGGGAATAGCGGGAGCTTGACTTACCCTACCTTAACAAGTAGCCGGCAATGAAACTATTGTTACTACATGTATTATACTCCCTCGCTACTCCTATCTATTGAACTTTTCCCTCACAATCCCCCATACCAAGACTTATAGTCAAGGAGAATAAGAATAGGCGAGGAAAAAGTTCTAACATATGGAAGTCGCGTAAGGCAAGAAATCTTCTACTGACTGTCACGACTTAACCAGTCAGAGAAATAATTGGATGAACCACTGATATACACACTATAGAACTTAAAAGCCTGGAGTGCCAATGTCCACCTCAAGAGGCGACTGTTGGTTCCCTTAAAAGTTTCTAGGTATATCAAAGGTTTGTGGTCCGTTTCTAAAATGAATTCTTTTCCCAGCAAATAAAATTTAAGTTTGGAGATACCCCACACAAGGGCCAAACATTCCTTTTCTATGGTGGAGTATCTCGTTTCTGCGGGAAGGAGTTTCCGGCTTAGGAAGCATACAGGGAAGGGAGTACCATCATGGTATTGTAGTAGCACCACACCTAAGCCAGTATTGGAGGCATCAGTTCTTAAACAAAATGTTTTATTAATATCTGGAATCTTAAGTATAGGGTCTTTCGAAAAGATACTTTTAATCTCATTAAACTTTTCCCGAGCTACGTCAGAAAGTTCAAGAGGTTCCTTCACAGACTTTTTAAGGAAGTTGGATAAGATGCCTGTAAGATCAGTAAGGTTCGGGATAAACAGTGCATAAAAATTTACAGAACCAAGAAAGCTACGCATGAGCTTCTTGGTTTTGGGGAATTTAAATTCTAATAAAGCTTTGATCTTACTGGGGAGAGGCTGCAGAGAGTTATTAGAAAGTATCAGTCCAAGATATCTAATCTTGTTATACCCAAGGAAGCATTTCTTCGGCTTGGCAGTGAGGCCATGTGAGCGTAACCTACGCAAAACTGATGTTAATGTTTGGATATGTTCGCCCCACGTGGATGTCATTACGTAAATGTTATCAAAATAAACTGAAACATTTGGCATATTACCCAAGACCTTTCTCATCAGTCTCACGTAGGTAGCACAGGCAGTTACCAAACCGAATGGCATAGTTCTATATTGCATCAGTCCTTGGTGTGTAGGAAAAGCGGTGTATTGCTTAAAAGAAGGATCTAACATTACTTGATGATATGCCTGCTCAATATCAATCTCTGAAAAGAAGGAAGCGTCATAAAATTTGTGTAGATCGCTATCTATTAAGGGCATAGGCTCAGCATCCCACCGAGTTATAGCATTAAGGCCTCTGAAGTCAATAGCAAGTCTATATGAATTATCCTCCTTCTTAACCATGACTACTGGTGAACAATATGAAGATACTGAAGGTTCAATGATCTTTAGTTTTAATAATTTGTCTACCTCTCGGTCAAATGCATCCCTAAGGTGAACTGGAACTGGGTATAATTTTCGTTTGATAGGATTGTCCGTCACTAAGTCAATCTTATGGACTACCGTGGAGGTAACACCTGGAATATCAGTAAAGACGTCTGAAAAGTTACTCACACATTGAAGTAGTTCATGTCTCTTATGGTCATCCAAAGATTCATTAATATTAATGTTGGTTGCGTCCGAGTGGTCAAGAGTCACCAAGTCATGTAGTTCTTCATCATAGTCTAAGTTAGAGGTGTCAATTACGCACACCTTACATTCTTCAGTTGTCGTATCAAGTTCGTGTGGAAAAACTAAGTCAAAGTTATTAAGGCAGTTAACCGAATTTCTTCGGTAATATTTCTTAAGGATGTTGATATGATAAAGCTTAGGTTTCCCCTTGACTTCTATGAGGTAGTCAACTTTCCCACAAATTTTTAATACTTTATATGGACCTTTCCATGCTACTAATAATTTATTTGACTTGATCGGCAAAAGTACAAGAACTTCATCCCCTACTTTAAAACTTCTCCTCTGACTTTTGGAATCAAAATAGGTTTTGTACTGGTCCACTGACAAGCTTAGGTTTTTCGAAACTATGTCAGAGGTCTCCTCAAGTTTGGATCTAAGGTCAAGGAGAAACTGGTAAAAAGACTGAACCTCAGCACTCACCTCCTCATTAGTCCATAAGTCATGAAGGATGGATGCAGAGGTCTCCTCAAGTTTGGATCTAAGGTCAAGGAGAAACTGGTAAGAAGACTGAACCTCAGCACTCACCTCCTCATTAGTCCATAAGTCATGAAGGATGGACAATGGGTCTCTGGCCTGTCTACCATAGAGAAGTTCAAAAGGTGAAAACCCCAGAGAGTCACTGGGAACTTCCCTCATGGCAAACAAAGCACAGGGTAGGTAACGATACCACTCCTTAGGTTTAAGGGAGCAAAGTTTCCTTAAAATGGACTTGAGAATCAAATGCTGGCGCTCAATCCTCCCATTACAGCTGGGATGATAGGGTGTGGTGAAGAGAGGCTTCACTCCCAGAAGTTGGTATAGATGTTGCATTAAGTCAGATGTGAATTGTGTCCCACGGTCAGACAAAATTTCTCTAGGGATGCCCACTCTGGAGAAGATGGACAAAAGGGCTTCAGCCACCTCTGTAGTGGTTATGGTCTTTAAGGGTATGGCTTCAGGGAAACTCGAAGCATAATCAACTAATGTTAATATATATCTATGTCTCCCAGATGAAAGTGGAGATAAAGGACCAACGATGTCAATAGCTACTCTTTCAAAAGGTACCGTAAAGACTGGCATTTTGACCATAGGTACTCGCCTGGTACCTCGGGAGGATGACAGTTGGCAAACTTTACACGATCTACAATAGGTAGTGATATCTGAGGACATTTTTGGCCAAAAATAGGTTTCCCTAATTTTATTTAAGGTTTTACGATGCGAGAAATGTCCGGCCACTGGCAGGTCATGAGCCATTTTAAGAACAGTCTCTCTGCATTGACTTGGAACAACTAAGATGGAATAGTCTATCTCATCTGAATTTAATTTGAATACTGACTTGTACAAGATACCTTTTATATATTCAAATTTATATGAAAAGTTTTTCCTCTGGATAACTTGATTTTGTTTAGCAGCATTATGGCAATTCTGAAGAGAAGGGCAATTACGTTGTAAATTGACAAAGGAGTCCTTCGACACATCTAAAGGCTTAAAGTCAGGGAAAATCAAAGGATGGACAGTAGGAGAAGCCTGGGCTTTGGTCTGAGCCCTAGTCAAGACATTTATAGTATCGGAGGTGATACTTCACTTTCATCTAATAAGTGAACCGGTGACCCTACTACCTCGCTTTCGAGAGTAGCATCACTGATTTTTAATCCCACATGAATCTCACGAGACATTGTCTCATCTGAACTTTCGAGGGGCTTCTCTGACTCTACAGAAAGAGGATCTGAAACACCTATGTCCATCTTTGGTGATGAAAGGTCAACCTCAGATGGAAGAATGGCACCTTTTACATTACCTATTAGTAAGGAGCAAGAAGTGATGGGAGCTAGTATGGCTTCAGACCAACCTGTGAACCATTTAGACCTAATGTAACAACGGATGGTAGGAAAAGTGTCCGTACGGCCCAAGTAGTCTGAAAGTATAGCAGAGGAATGAGTTTCTTTAAGGTTAGGGAACAGCTTATCAGAAATGACTATACATGTGCATCCAGTGTCTCGTAAAATGGTAGATACATAAAGTCCATTAACTGTTCCTGAACAGAAGGGTGCTTGGTCATTACAGTCTTTAAAACATCTTCCAACTTTTTGGACCTTCTTAGAAGGACAATCTGGACGTTTATGTCCCTTAACACCACACAAATGACAAACAGGAATAAAAGAAGTCATTTTACTTTCCACTAGAGGCTTTGATTTCTTAAGGTCTGATGAACCCTTGCCCTTAGGGTTCGATCCCTTTAGGTCTTTATAGGAATTGTGAGCCTCAGCATACAGGTCAGCAGCCTCAGCAACTTCCTCAGCTTTAATCAGATTACGTTCTCTGATGAATGTTCGTATCTGATGGGGAAGAGCTGTCAGGAACTGGTCAGCAACCATGAAGTCTCTAAGAGATTCATAACTGCGACCAATTCCTGAACTCTCTATCCAAAAGTCGAACAAACGAAAGAGTGTTACCTGTAACTGCTGAAAGTTCTGGCCAGGCTGTAAGGTGGCATACCTGAAATCTTTCCTGTAAGAATTAGTGGTTTTTTGATATGCTTTAAGGATTGCCTTCTTCAGTAGGTTATAATTACATATGATATCCTGCGACAAAGTTGCATAGATATTCAAGGCTGTACCAGAAAATAACATTCCTAACCTGGTAGCCCAGGTGTCAGCAGGCCATTCACAGAGGGTAGCGGTATTTTCAAACCTGATAATGTATGAAGTTATGTCTTCCCCCTCTGTGAAGGGAGGTAAATTAGGTGTTGGAATATGTGCACTGACTGCACGTTGTTCCATTACTCCTTCCTCTAATTGTTGTTGTGTAAAAGTTAACTTTTTATTCTCTAATTCAAGGCGAGATTTTTCGAGCTCACTATCCTTTTCTCTCTCTATTAACTCAAGTTCTCTAGCTTTTTCCTCAACTTCTCTATCCTTTGCTCTTTCCTCAAGTTCTCTTATTTTAGCCTGTTCCTCACGTATTTTAGCCTGTTCCTCACGTATTTTAGCCTGTTCCTCACGTATTTTAGCCTGTTCCTCACGTTCTCTAGCTCTTTCTTCACGATCAAGTCTATCACGCTCCTTTTTGTCTTCTCTTTCTCTTTCTGTCTTTCTTGGATTTCTCTCTCAATTCTCTCTCTCTCCTTTTTCTCCTGTCTTTCAAGGTCCTCTTTCTCCTTTTTCTCTTCTCTTTCGATTCTCTCTCTCTCCTTTTTCTCTTCTCTTTCGATTCTCTCTCTCTCCTTTTCTTCTTCTCTTTCCCTTTCTGTCTCTCTTCTCTCTCTTTCAAGTCTTTCCTGGATCTTAGCACTAATGAAAGATTCTAAATTTTTCCCTGTTATTCCTAACTTACTTCCAGCGTTCATCCAAAACTGGTATTCCTCCATGCTTGCAAGAATAACTTTAACTATCAGGGGAAATGAAACGGGTATTAAAGAAAACGGAGGGTTCAATTCCTGCTCCGCTCAAACTGTAAATAAACCAGAGGGCTCGATCCCTGCTTCAATTAAACAATATGTATTAATTAAAACGAAGGGTTCTATGCCGGCTCCAAGCAAACAGTAAGTAGAATGGGGTCACTTGACCATCCAATCTTCTCACCAACAAATCAAGAGTGTCCTATGACAGTTCCCTTGATATAATAAAGAGCTCAATGAAACAAATTGTCACTGGAAAATCTTGGGTCCCTAGAGTCTAATCCTCCAAAGTGTTTCAAGCTCACACAAAAATAGATGTCAGAATTAACTAGTATTCCTGCCTTGACTTGACTTACAATAAATTGAGACCATAACAATCACCAAATCTTTTAAATACCTGTACTGTAGTCCTACCATAGAGAATGATTACTCATGGCTGGTGGTAACCGTCTGTGGTATGCGGCGTTGAAGTTCCAATGGTAGATTCGAGATGGAGTTGAATCTTGATTCAGTAGAGTTGATCCTGGCAAGGTCGCCACTTGTGAAGGCTTACTCAGCCCTGTAACAACTTCAGACAGTATTACCAAGGCTGGCTCTTCCTCAGGAAAATTAATGTATAGAAAAAGAATAAAAACTGACAAACATAAACACTTTATTATTTAGAAAATATAAAATATAAAACACTTAAATATGAAATATTAATCCTACATTAAAGAAAATGAAAAATATAAATGATAACTGAATTCAACGCTAATATAAAACTTGGGTGTCTGGTGTTGGTGACACTGCTTGTTGAAATCGTAGCCGTTGCCGATGATGGGGGGGGTCGCAGGTGTTGGTTACAACCCACTGGCTAGTTCTTCACAGTATAGCCTTGAGTATTCTATCCCGATGACAGGAAAGCAGGTTCTTTACCGCTGCAATGATGAGGGGTTACATCCTGCAATTTCATACAGGTGCACAGGTAATTAAATCCAAAAAGGGGAAGTCTCAGGACGTTAGTCCATCTCCATCAGTTTTACTCGTTGATTGGCAGGTGACCCTCTCTGTCATCCAAGCTGGAAAGATAGACAGGTTACCCACTGCTTAAGAAATCACTCTCCATGATAAGTACAATACCTAAAAGATGTGGTGATTATTACAACAGTCAACTTAGAGCAAAACCGAAAGGACTAAGTTTATTATTGGTCAAAAGTGAAGCTTTCAACCAATAAATCCACTAGAATACAAGGCAGGCATGTACTTACAGTAGTGCTGGGAGCTGTGAGTCTAGTGATTACTGTTTGGACCGGAGCCCCACACGTCACCTTTCGGGGGGGGGGGGGGAAGAAGAAGGGGAAGGGATAGCGGGAGCTAGACTGACCCTACCTTAACAAGCAGCCGGCAGTCAAACTATCACTTTCGGGGTGGGGGAAAAAAGGCGGGAATTGGGGGAGCTTGACTTACCCTACCTTAACAAGTAGCCGGCAATGAAACTATCACTTTCGGGGAGGGGGAAAAAAGGCGGGAATAGCAGGAGCTTGACTTACCCTACCTTAACAAGTAGCCGGCAATGAAACTATTGTTACTATATACTCCCTCGCTACTCCTATCTATTGAACTTTTCCCTCACATATCATCATATTGAAGCACTACTCTGCAAGCCTCCTGACAGCAGGAACGGATTAATTGGATTTCCATTATTTCTTATAGGGAAAATTAATTCGGCTAACAATAAAATCGGTTAAGGACAAGCTCTCTGGAACGTATTAAAATCGTTACCCGAGGGTCCACTGCATTATGTTATTATATGTATTATTATATCATTATTGTATTATATTATTATTGTACTGGGGAAGCGTTAAACCCTTAGGATTATACAGCGCCTGTGGAGGAAGGGGATGGAAGGTATTCAGGCTTAATTTAGGGAACTGGAGCACAGATACAATTCCCTAGATCAGGAGCCCCTCACCAGCATCAAGGAACCTCCCTTGAGGGGGAAGCTCGCATCCTGAATGTTGGCTTGGGTCACTCGTAAGCCAAGGTTCCACTGTATAGTGTTCTTTATAAAGTCATGAACTAACATATTCAGACTTGGATTATCTAATGTTTTACTGAAGGGCAACCAGAGAAGTTTCAATTACCAAATGTGTTTCTCCCTCAGTGGCTTTCCCCACATCCAATCATCTCTTTTATTCAATGAATGTTAATATTAACCAATTTAGAGTAAAATATTAGACATGTGGTCTCTGATACACAAAATCTGTTACGAAAATTTATTTTAATTTGTTGTAGTTTTTGAACTATAGTATCGGTATGCCTCTGGGAAGACAGTGATGAAGTGTGTGATGATGAAAGTGTTTCTTCTTTTTATTGGGTCACCCTGCCTAAGGGGAAAATGGTTGATAAAATTAATTTTGTATTATCTGTAGGGATGCCTGTAACTGTTGTGCCTTTTCTCTGATGGTTGTCGCATTCATCCCTATGTACCTGTTGTAGTCCTGGATCCCTTCCATCAGCAAAGGTTATATATTTTCCACTAGCAGGTTTCTCCATGAACAATAGGTTACAAGATTATGTGGAAGGAACAATTTATTCACAATTAACCCTTTGACTGTTAACGCCATATAAATACGTCTTACGCGCCACTGTTTCTGACATATATATACTCAATAATTCTAGCGGCTTCAAATCAAGCAGGAGAAAGCTGGTAGGCCCACATGTGAGAGAATGGGTCTGTGTGGTCAGTGTGCACCACATAAAAAAATCCTGCAGCACACTGTGCGTAATGAGAAAAAAAAACTGATCGTTTTTTTTTTTGGATTAAAATGCTGATTTTGAGGTGTATTTTCGTATAGTATTTATCGTTGTATTCGCATTTTCATGGTCTTAGGTGATAAAATGGAAAACATATTACAGAAATAGAGATGATTTTCATTACTTTGACGATGAAAACGACCTTGAAACTGAGCTCAAAGTAGCGGATATGTTCGATTTTTACCAATGTTCAGGAGTAAACAAATCACACCACACGTCCAATACATGTCAACTGGGGAGTCTAATATTCTTTCACTAGTGCACTGATATTATTTATACCATTTTTACAATAATGCAGTAGTCTGCATAACAGTAAATTTTGTATTTTTTTGTATGAATAAAAAATCAAAATAGAAAGCAATAATAATATAAGAGGGGCCTAGAGATGTGACTAATGAACAGAGGATATGTTATTTTAGTGCCAAGAATGTCTATATTGTTTATTCTGGACCCTATTTTGAAATTGGCATCTTTTTTAATTTGCATGAAATTGGCCAAATTGCCAATTTCTGACCACTATATTGGGTAGTTCAAATTGGTAAATGGGCAGTTTCTTGTACTCAGCTGATAGATAAAATGGAGTTCTAAAGAAATAGCTATGAGTTTGGTCAACTGGAACAACGAAACTGGCTGAAAACAGCGCTCAAAGTCAGCGAAATCGCCGATACACATATGTTGCCGAGACCGCTAACTTCGCGGGAGCGTAAGTCCGTGAGTTTTTGACCAAATCTCGAACTTTTGGTGTCATTACCATCGGGAAAAGATTCTCTATCATTTCATAAGAATTTTTTTTTTTTTTTTTAAATTTATCGACATAGAATGACAGTTTCAGAAAGGGGCCTGCGACAGTCAAAGGGATAACCCACAATTTAGAAAGGAAACTTTGGAAATTTTGTTCCATCCTAAACCATTATCTCTAGAGCCAATAGTGTTGAACACCAGACATGAGTTTATATTATTTGTTCACTAGGTCTTATTGAGCATACTGTCAACTCAGTAATCCCTTACAACAGCCCAAAGCATAAGCTCCCACACCATTCTCAAGATGCCCAAAGCATAAGCTCACATACCATTCTCAAGATGCCTAATAATCTAACTTTCAAAACTCAATACTTTCTTTGCTTTTAGGCATCAAGCATCTAGGCATTCTGAGCTTTTAATAATATACAATTTGCAAATGCCTTCACTGGCTCAGTTTCTTGTTTCCTAAAACCAAGGCTCACATCAGCTAAAAACAGGAATCAAAAACATCTCTCGCCAAGGCAGGGTGACCCAAGGATGAAACACATTTACCAATATTCACTCAACTACAGTTCTTCCAGAAATGTGCTGACATCACAATCAGATTACCCCTCCAATATTCAGTTGCTGTTGTCAGAGAAATTTAAATTTAATTTAATAATTCACATTAAGCGCTAAACCCATGTGGGTCATACAGCACAAGACATGGTGAAGGTTTGATCCTTCCTCTGCTGAGATGCACTTCCCTTTTATACTCACATATCCCCTATTGGTTAGTACAAATGGAAAGCGCATCTGTCTTTCACTCAGCAAACAAGCCTCCATCATGTCTTGTGTGGAATAACCCACATGGATTTAGCGCTTAATATGAATTAAATTAAAATTTCTTGGACAATTAATTAACAGCAACAGAATAGTGGAGATGGTTTTGATTACTATTTTTAGCTGTGTGAATCTTCGCAATATAACCCACTTCTATCATTACGGACATCAATGTTAAATATCAAACACAAGCAAATCTTACATTATGTAGAAGTTTTCAAGGTGTCCATCATAGATCTTTGACTTCTGTATTTTCTTCAGCGTTAATATCAGCTTTGCTACAGAGTCCGTGAATACATTCCTAGAAAACTCGTACAGCACCTGCAAACATTTACTTATCAGTATAACAAATATGTAACAATTATCATGACTTCATTCATTAGAGGTTTGCCGGTACTTCCGGCCCGGGTCTTCTCCATATGGTGACATGACTAAAATATATATTTCATTTATGATGTTCATTGAAGAACACATTTTAAAGTTAATAATTTCTGAATAAATGCATTATGACATCAATAATTAACAAGAATCATCGGTCACACCGACATTATTTGCTGTGTTTAACGAAAAGTAATGCATTGTACAATACTACATCAGCCGGCTCCTAATGCAAAAATTATAGTATAGCAAAAAATTACCAGAAAAAATGGGAGGGGATATTACATTGAATTTCAAAAAAAGTATTTTAGTTTCTTGTGAATGACTACAGCACTTGTTATCAATGTGAAGTGCTCAGCTCATAATAGAAATACAGGCTAGGGAATGGGAAGTAATCAGATTTGATCCAAAGAAAGAAAGAGTAGCTCTAATTTCTAAGATCAAGAGCCCTTCGCTAGCACCAAGCACCCTCATGAACAATTACTACTACCAAACAGAAATTAATTTTTTCACAACACATAACAAAATCGACAAAACAAAAAAAACAGGTTAAACAATAAATTCATACAAATGACTGAAACAAAAATACACAGGAAATACAAGTTAGACAAGACATATGATTACTATATCCCATAAGCTGCACCTAAACAGGATGTAAATACTGTACCAAATATGTTGTTATTGTTGTATCTCAGCAATGTCCTGTGTACTGCTACATGTGAAGAATTACCTAATCCATAATCTAACCAAATTATGCTTATACATGTAACAGTAAAATTAATACACAGGAGACTATACTCTTTCCTAGTGTCAGTCAATATACCCAACCCATCCCAGTTTGGATTCAGGTCAAATAAAAGCACAAATAATGCAATTATAAAAATACTAGATTTACTTTATTCATCTCTTGAAAATAGAGAATATTCATTGGGGTCTCTTTATAGACCTTAGGAAAGCTTTCGATACTGCAGACAACAATACACTGCACCTTAAACTAAAGCATTATAGTATCAAGGGAATAACCGCATCAACACGATCTATCAACAAAGGGGTGCCTCTTGGCCCTCTGGTTTTCCTTATACAGTAGGGCCCCGCTTTTCGGCATTTCGCCTTACGGCGTTCTGCTAATACGGCGATCTCAAATTATAACCAAAACTTTCTATATGGCAAGTGACTTTTCAAATACGGCACAGGCCACCCGGTTTGTTTACATTCCCCATGAGCACATCTCTCTATTATGTAACAATAATCACTCTTGGGCACATTAAATATCTAATTTTACATCAATACAGACATTTTCACTAATCCATCTATGATATTTTCTTCAAAATTATATAAGAAACATGTTACATAGCATATAAACATGTTTATATGCTATGGAGGTGTGGTTGCCGGGTGGAGGGAAAACATTACGAAATACGTACTAATAATAATCACTCTTGGGCACATTAACCCTTTCAGGGTCGACATGCCCTCTCAGAGACTTGTTTTCAGGGTCGGCCAAATTTCAAAAAAAAAAAAAATTATTTTTTCTTATGAAGAGATAGAGAATCTTTTCCCGATCATAATGACATCAAAAGTATGAAATTTGATCGAAAACTTGCGGAATTATGCTCTCACAAAGTTAGCGGTCTTGATGATGTTTACGCATCGGCGATTTTGCCCACTTTGAGCCCTGTTTTCGGCCAATTCAGTGTACTTGTCGACAAAAATCATAACTATTTTGCTAGAACTCCATTTTTTCTATCAAATGAGTACAAGAAACCACCCATTTACCAATTTCAACTATCCAATACAGTGTTCAGAATTTAGCAATTTTGCCAATTTCACACAAATTTCAAAAGATGCCAATTTCCGAATAGGGTCCAGAATAAAGAAGAAAGACATTCCTGGCACTAAAATAACATTTCCTCTGCTCATTAGTCACGTCCCCACACCCCTCTTACATTCTTTTGCTTTCCACTTTGAATTTTTATTCTCACAAAAAAATAGATTTACTGTTATGCAGAGTACTGCATTGGTGTAGAAATGGTATGAATAATATCAGCGCACTTGTGAAAGAATATTAGACTCACCAGTTGAAGTGTATTGGACGCATAGCATGATTTGTTTACTTTTGAACTTTGGTAAAAATCGAACAGTTCTGCTAATTTGAGCTCAATTTCAAGGTACTTTTCTTTGTAAAATTAGTCAAAATCATCTCAATTTCTGTAATATGTCTTCCATTCTATAAAAATGAGACTAGGAAAACTAGAGTACAACAATAAATACCATAGGAAAATACAGTGCAAAGTCGCTGTTTTAATACAAAAACATGGTCAAAGTTTTTTTTTTTCTCATTATGTACTGTGTGCTGCAGGGTTTTTTTTTATACTGCACACACTGACCCCCTAGGCCCATTCTTTCATGTGTAGGCCTACCAGCTTTCTCTCACTAGATTTGAGGGCGCTAGAATTTAGGCATACTAGTACGTCAAAAACCCTGGGTCGTAAGCCATACTAGTACGGCCGAAACCCTGAAAGGGTTAAATGTCTTATTTTACTTTGATACAGACATTTTCATTAATCCATCTATATTTTCTTCAAAATTATATAAGAAACACGTTACATAACACAAACATTTTGTTTATGTACTATGGAGGTGTGGTAGCCGAGTGGAGAGAAAACATTGTCACTCCCTTTAACCCTTTGAGGGTTTTGGTCGTACTAGTACGTCTTACGGGTAGGGGTTTTTGACGTACTAGTACGCATAAATTCTAGCGGCCTCAAATCTAGTGGGAGAAAGCTGGTAGGCCTTCATATGAAAGAATGGGTCTATGTGGTCAGTGTGCACAGTCTAAAAAAAATCCTGCAGCACACAGTGCATAATGAGAAAAAAAAAAACTTTGACCATTTTTTTGGAATAAATCAGCGACTTTGCAGTGTATTTTCGTATGGTATTTATTGTTGTATTCTAGTTTTCTTGGTCTCATTTTATAGAATGGAAGACATATTACAGAAATTGAGATGATTTTGACTGGTTTTACAATGAAAGGTGCCTTGAAATTGAGCTCAAATTAGCAGAAATGTTCGATTTTTACCAAACTTCAAAAGTAAACAAATCGTGCCAAGCGTGCAATACACGTCAACTGGTGAGTCTAATATTCTTTCACAAGTGCACCAATAATATTTATACCATTTTTTACACTAATGCAGTAGTCTGCATAACAGTAAATCTTATACTTTTTGTGAGAATAAAAATTCAAAGTGGAAAGCAAAAGAATATAAGAGGGGCCTTGAGACGTGACTAATGACTAGAGGAAATGTCATTTTAGTGCCAGGAATGTCTTTCTTGTTTATTCTGGACCCTATTCGGAAATTGGCATCTTTTGAAATTTGTGTGAAATTGGCAAAATTGCTAAATTCTGACCACTGTACTGGATAGTTGAATTTCATAAATGGGTGGTTTCTTGCACCCATTCGATAGAAAAAATGGAGTTCTAGCGAAATATTCATGTTTTTTGTCGACTAGTACAGTGAAATTGGCCGAAAATGGGGCTCAAAGTGGGCAAAATCGCCGATGCGTAAACATCGCCGAGACCGCTAACTTTGCGAGAGCATAATTACGTGAGTTTTCTATCAAATTTCAAACTTTTGGTGTCTTTATGATCGGGAAAACATTCTCTATCTTTTCATAAGAGAAAATAATTTTTTTTTTTTTAAATTTGGCCGACCCTGAGAACGAGTTTCGGAGAGGGCCTGTCGACCCTCAAAGGGTTAATACATAACGTTTTTGTTTACAATTCTCAGCTTGAGTTATTCATCACTTCTCCCTTTGTTTATGATGACATCTAAAGGCAGTTGTTAGAAACAATTAAAGTCAGTGAACATGGTATGTCGATGGTAATAATACGGCTCTGGGCCACATTAAATATCGTGTAGCTATGTAGCCCAGGTGGACTACATACCTACATTATTATTATAACCGATAATTATACGTATGTGTACCTGTACCTAAGTAAACTTACACACTGTGCTGGCACGCAGGTACACATTAAAATCACTAAGAGTGTCTTATTAGTCTTGAAGATGCCATATTAATGATAATGATAATAATGATAACACAATAATAATCACTCTAAGGAGCATTAAATATCGTATAAAATGTTAATACGTATAGACATTTTGCTTAATCCGTCTAAATACACCCCACAGTGCAATAAATTAACATAAATATGGGATGTGGTAGCCAGGTGGCTTGTAGGACTTGTGGTAGCTAGATGACTTGTAGGACTTGTGGTAGCCAGGCAACTTGTGGTAGCCAGGCAACTTGTAGGACTTGTGGTAGCCAGGCAACTTGTAGGACTTGTGATGAAGACCAGACACGTTCATCTGATTTGTGTACATTATGTGTGGGTGGGGTGGGGAGGGCTGCCCTTCCTGGCTACCCAACCTGACTTCATATAAATAAAACTCACCTCTCACCCTACATTAAGACTACAAATATTTTAAGGTAATTAATGAGTGTACTATATATGCATTTTATCGCTCTAGGGAGCTTAATGTCATAGTAGGTACAAGTGGCCAGGCAGGATGCCATACCTCCCACACGACTTTCTACAAATAAATACTTTTCACCTCTCACCCTACATTAAGACCATTAGGACTACAAATATTTAAGTAATGCATCTTCTGTATATGCATTTTATCGATCTATGGAACTTTAACTCCTTGACTGTCGCAACCCCTAATCCTGAGGTGTCTCCTGGTGTCGCAAAATTTAAAAAAAAAAAAAAAAAAAAAAAATCTTTTCCTGATTGTAATCACACCAAAAAAACGAAATTTGATGGAAAACTGACGGAATTACGCTCTCGCGAAGTTAGCGACCTCGGCAATATTTACAAATCGGCGATTTCGCCCACTATGAGCCCTATTTTCGGCTAATTCCATTGTTTCAGTCGACCAAACTTATAGCTATTTCTTTAGAACTCCATTTTTTCTATCGATTGAGTACAAGAAATTGCCCATTTACCAATTTCAACTACCCAATAACGTGGTCAGAAATTTGCAATTTGGCCAATTTCACAAAAATTAAAAAATAAGACAATTTCAAAATAAAGTCCAGAATGAACAATGCAGACATTCCTGGCTCTAAAATAACATTTTCTTTGTTCATCAGTCATGTCTCCAGGCCCCTCTGATATTACTCTTGCTTTCTATTTTGAATTTTTATTCAAACAAAAAATAGATTTACTATTATGCAGACTACTCCAATACTGTAATAATTGTATAAATAACATCAACCCATTCATGACTGCATATTAGAATGGCTAGTCGGACATTTATTGGACAATGACATCATTTGTTTACTTTTGAACATCGACAAAAATCAAACATTTCCCCTACTTTGAGCTCCATTTCCAGGTTCTTTTTATAGTAAAATCAATCAAAATCACCTCTATTTCTATAATATGTTTTCCATTCTATCAAATGAGACCAAGAAAATGAGAATACAACCATAAATACTATATGAAAATAGACCACAAATTCGGCATTTTAATTAAAAAAAAGGTCGAAGTTTTTTTTTCTCATTATGCACTGGGTGCTCTAGGAGTTTTTTTATATGGTGCACACTGACCACACAGACCCATTCTCTCACATGTGGGCCTATCAGCTTTCTCCTTCTTGATTTGAAGCCGCTAGAATTTATGAGTATATATACGTCAAACACGGTACCTCGTAAGATGTACATGTATATATACGGCCGCGACAGTCAAAGGGTTAAGCATCGTAGTATAGTATGTGTGAGTGGGGTGGCCAGGAGGGCTACCACACCTGACTTCTTAGAGTAAATACTACTCACCTTTTGCCCTACATTAAGACTACAAATATTTTGAGGTAAATAATGAGTGTACTCTGTGTGTATTTTACTTTTTAATGCCTAGTTCTATTGCTAACTTAATATATGTTAGTTTAAACTTGTTATCTGGCATTTATATGTATTTATAAATGGAAAAAATGGAGTTCTGCTTTCCAGCGAAGTCTGCTTTCTGGCAGTAGCCTGGAACCTAACCTACCGAATAAGTGGGGCCCTACTGTATACATCAAAGATCTTCAAAATGTATCTCAACTTAGACCTGTACTGTTTACAGATGACAACTTCATTACTTCATTACATTACTATATACCTAAAACAGCACTACTTATATTATACCACCCTTTAATCTATCCCTATCACACCTATGCCATTTGTGCATGAGGATCCACTACTGTAAATCATCTAGAGCCAACAAAAACTCAACAAAAACCAGCTGTGTGTATGAACACCCAGTCTAGTGCCAGGCAACACACTCTCCCACTCTTCAAAAGTTAAATTTACTTAATATACATAAAATTCACTCATACTACTGTTTATACTATACAGGGGCGTTGACCCCCGGAATACCCTCCAGGTAGACCCTCCAGGTAGGTAGTACCCTGAAACTCTTTTTTGACAGCGGCAACAGAACTCAGACACAAAAATCTCTATGATATTCCTCCGTGTCTGACTCAGCCTTATGTAAAAACTCAATACACGTAACAGGATCTAAAATACGGAACTCTTTGCCCGAAGATTCCAGAGGTTCCCTGTCTGCCAACCATTTCAAAACTAGTGTCAAAAACCACCTCCTTATCCTGATGTGATCCTGGCAACAATTTATTATGCCAAACATATCTTAAAACCCTGTCCTCCATCCAATATTGTTCCTGTTCTTGTTCCATTTTTCTTCCATTCTTATATATTAAAAGACAGACATATACTATCTACTCATATTGTGTATCAGTTCAGATAACCAGCTTCACTCTTATTATAATACTCATCAAAATTATTATATTGAATGACTGAATGCTTTTAACCCTTAAACTGTCCAAACGTAGATCAACGTTTGCATGCATAGTGCTCCAAACGTAGATCAACGTTTTATTTTTCATTCCTTCAAATTTGGCACAATACGCTTGAGTCGCCTAGACATTAAAGAATGGGCCTGTGCACTCAGTATGCGCACTATTAAAAAATCTGGGAGCACTTAGTACCTTGTGGGAGCACCAGTTCAACTGAGTACCAGCTAAAGCAAACAACCTGGCAAACACCAGGAATTCACTGATGCCATGTCGCATTAACACTCCCATTTTAAGAGGAAAGTAAAAACAGGTTAGATAAATACAAGAGTGAGTGTGGGTGGGTGTGAGTTGGACCTGACTAGCTTATGCTAGTCAATGGATGTGACCTGACTAGGTGGGTCATTTGTCTAAGCCGGGGGGGAGGGGGAGTGTGGCATGTACCTGCCTTGCGTGGGCCAGTAGGCCTGCTGCAGTGTTCCTTCTTATGTTCTTATGTATTCGGTAGGCTGGCCAGCTGGCTTGTTTTGGCTGTCTCTGGCTGTCTGTCTGTCTATATCTCTATCTGTCTATATATCTGTCTATCTGTATCTCTGTCTATCTATATCTCTGTCTCACATGTACACAAGAAGTTATTATACATAGTGTAAATTACCTAGGATAATCCAAAAATTCCAGGCAAAGATAGACAGACAGACAAATAGATAGATAGATAGACAGAGACAGACAAATAGACAGAAACATGTTTGTGGGTATAAGTGAAAACAAATAAAGCCAGGGCTCCCCAAGCACCCATTTATCAAATGTCACCGAGCTGATAACAGATGTCATAACACGATTCTTCAAGGAGTTTGATATCCTATACTCGAGGCAGACAGAAAGACAGACAAGCAGAGACAGATAGACAGGCAGATGGATAAACAGAGACAGATAGATAGATAGACAGGAAGACAGGCAGACAGATAGACAGATAGATAAATAGACAGAGAAACAAGACATGTTTGTGTGCAACAGTCATAACAAATACAGCTAGGGTTAGCTGGAGCAGTGGGCAGTCATCAAATGTCACTGGGCTGTCAACAGTATAGGGATGCCTTTCATAACAACATGCTTCAAGATATATGCCAGGATATCTAAAACATTGCTGGCACCTATAAATATTTTGTATATATTTCTAGACAATAGTAAATAACCCAGGCAGGTGTAGATGTTCACTTGTTAATGTGATTGTGAATATTTGAGCACTATTTCAGTACCTAATATTAGAGTCAGAACAAAGATTAGCTATTATAAATTGTAATTATCAGAAGATAAAAAATATATAAATTAAAACAAAAATGAGAACAAAAGGTATATCGGCAACACTTTTGCAAGTGGCAGGGGTCGATGTTGCCGTCAGGTGAGCATCCAGAACGGTCTTATATCTCGAAAAATACTGACCCTAATTTTTTTTTTTAATTCTATAACATGTAGAAAAATGTGCTATTCACTTTAAAAGAAAAACAAATTTTTTTAGTTTTCAAAATATTCAGAGCGCCATGCGAGTGAACATAGATCTACGTTTGGACAGTTTAAGGGCTAATATACTAGCATAATCAAAATACAGTGGTCCCTCGTTTTTCGTAGTCCTCGGGAATCATAGATTTCGAAAATCATAGGGATATTTTCGTATAAACATGGGCTCGCTAACCATAGGTTGACTCGCGAATAGTAGTTCGTCAGGGACGCATACGCACGGTGTGAGCCGGGGCGGCCTCCCTACCCAGCCAGTCTGGCATTGTTTACCAGTTAGCGAAGATCCCCTCACGTGCTCCTACGAAATATTTCATAATATTCCACTCATTTTAGTGCTTGCAAGTACTAAATAAGCTACCATGGCTCCAAAGAAAGCTCCTAGTGCCAAGCCTGTGGTAAAGAAGGTGAGAAATACGATTGAATTTAAGAAAAACATCATTGAACAATATGAAAGTGGCACAAGTGCGGCCAAACTGGCCAGGATGTATAAGAAACTCTACGCAACCATATGTTCCATAGTGGCCAAGAAAAAGGAAATCAAGGATGCTGTTGTTGCAAAGGGGGTAACTATGCTGACAAAAAAGAGATCACCAATACTCGAAGAGGTTGAGAAGTTATTATTGATGTGGATAAATGAGAAACAATTAGCAGGAGATAGTCTTATGACTTTGATTATTTGTGAAAAGGCTAGGCAGTTGCACAACGATCTGGTAACGAAATTGCCTGCAAATAGTGTTGATATGAGTGAATTTAAGGCCAGCAAAGGTTGGTTTGAGAGATTTAAGAACCGTACTGGCATACACAGTGTGGTAAGGCATGGTGAGGCTGCCAGTTCGGACCACAAGGCGGCTGAAAAATATGTGCATGAATTCAAGGAATACATAGAGGCTGAAGGACTGAAACCTGAACAAGTGTTCAATTGTGACGAAACAGGTCTCTTTTGGAAGAAAATGCCAAAGAGGACCTTCATTACACAGGAGGAAAAGGCAATGCCAGGACACAAGCCTATGAAAGACAGGCTGATGCTCATGTTCTGTGCTAATGCTAGTGGGGATTTCAAAGTGAAGCCGTTACTAGTGTACCATTCTGAAAATCCCAGAGTGTTCAGGAAAAACAATGTTATGAAGAGTAAATTGTGTGTGTTTTGGAAATCTAATAGTAAGGCATGGGTCACGAGGGAAATTTTCGTCGAGTGATTCAATGAAGTGTTTGGCCCTAGTGTGAAGAATTACCTCCTGGAAAAGAAATTGGATCTCAAGTGCCTGCTAGTAATGGACAATGCACCTGCTCATCCTCCAAACTTGGATGACCTAATTTTCGAGGAGTTTGGGTTCATCACAGTAAAGTTCTTGCCCCCGAATACCACTCCTCTCCTCCAGCCCATGGACCAGCAGGTCATTGCAAACTTTAAAAAACTCTACACCAAAGCAATGTTTCACAGGTGCTTGACTGTGACCACAGACACTCACTTGACCCTAAGGGAATTTTGGAGAGAACACTTCAGCATCCTCCATTGCATAACCCTTATAGGTAAGGCTTGGGAGGGAGTGACTACCAGGACTTTGAACTCTGCTTGGAGAAAATTCTGGCCAGATTGTGTTGACAAGAGGGATTTTGAAAGGTTTGGGGCTGACCCTGATGAGCCTATGACAGTTGTGAAATCAATTGTGGCACTGGGGAGTTCCATGGGGTTGGATGTGAGTTTGGAGGATGTGGAAGAGTTGGTGGAGGACCACAACAAAGAGCTAACCACTGAGGAGCTGCAAGAGCTTCAGCAGGAACAGCAACAGATCGCAGCTCAGAATCTTGCTGCAGAGGAGGAGGGAGATGGAAGAAGGTGCTTTCTTCAGAAATTAAAGAGGTTTTTGCTATGTGGGGTAAGATGGAAAGCTTTATGGAGAAACATCACCCTGACAAGGTTGTTGCAAGCCATCTTGGCAACATGTACAGTGACAAAGTCTTGGGCCATTTTAGGGAAGTATTAGAGATCCCAGAACAGAGCTCTCTCCAAAGTTATTTTGCAAGACAGGACTCCAGTGACTCTCAAGGTGGTCCTAGTGGCATTAAGAAACAGAGAAAAGAAGCAACCCCAGAAAAGCAATTGGTACTTGAGGTGTTGATGGAAGGGGATTCCCCTTCCAAACTGTAAACAATCCAATCTCTCTCCTCCTCCAGTCTCCCATACACTAAGAAGAATCTCCAATAAAGGTAAGTGTTATGCTGTTAATGTTTCATTGATCATTTCCCATTGTATTGTTTATGTACTACATCTATATTTCACCTAAAAAATTTTTTTGTTTTAATACTTCTGGGTGTCAGGAACAGATTAATTGTATTTATATTATTTCTTATGGGAAAAATTGATTCGAAAATTGTAGATTTCGATAATAGTAGCAACTCCAGGAACGGATTAACTACGAAAAACAAGGGACCACTGTATTCTTATTTATGTATGTACCTTCCTATAATATTATCTGCTTCATACGCATTTCAGTCAATTTCACTGAATTTATATTACTGTGAATATCGTTAATATCTTGTATAAAAAGTAAAATACTTTCTCATCACATTTTGTAATAATTCAGGATACTAGTTTTACTCTTATTGTACAGAGGAACCTCAGTACTCGAACAGCTCCCTACTCGAACAAAACTCAGCACTCAACCAAACAAACATGACCAGCCAGAACTTCACTGTAAAGCAGTATTTCGTGTTTCATTGCATTTTTTAGTGTTCTTTTTATATTATTTGTATAAGTCCCCATGGGGCCTTCTAGAATGAATTAAGTTCGAGCATCAAGGTTCCACTACATTTTTTTTTTCTAAAGAATTTTTACTTTGAAATACAGCTAGAATTTTAATATACAGTAGACTGTTGTTTAACATGGTAGTTACATTCCTGAAAAAGCTGTGTTAGACAAACTGAAGAACTTATGGGAAAATTAGGGTTACGTTCCTGGGAGCCCCCAAAAAGCCAAACAACTTTTTTTTAGACCTCCAGATCTTACAAAATAAAAGTGATTTGGGATAGTAGTTCACTGTCATGATATATTACTGCTTAAGACTACAAATGCAATAGAAATAATAGTATTTCTTACCTTAACCCTTTGAGGGTTTTCGTCGTACTAGTACGTCTTACGCGTAGGGGTTTTTGACGTACTAGTACGCATAAATTCTAGCGGCCTCAAATCTCGCGCGAAAAGGCTGGTAGGCCTAGGTGTGAGAGAATGGGTCTGCGTGGTCGGTGTGCGCTGTAGAAAAAAAATCTGGGACCCAGTGGTGCATTGTGGGAATGCCCTCTTAGTAAACAATGTCCACCATGCCTCGCGGTAAGAAGCTCCTCACTCCTCGGCGAATTGGGACACTTTTGTTCCCCAGTGACAGTTCTAATAGTGATGGAAGTGCCAGTGAAGATGAGTTTCGTGGTTTTAGTGAGGTTTTGACCGAAACTAATGACCATAATATCGGTAATAGTGAAGAAAACCCAGACGACCCTCAGCCTTCCACCTCTGGTGCTGGGCCCTCGTGTTCACGTTCAGTTGTTCCAGAACTCAAGAGGAAACTTCTATTTTCCCAAATCCCAGACTCAGATGAGAGCATGGGTGATGATAGTGATAGTGAATATGAACTACAAGCTCTTCAAACTAGTTCCAGTAGTGATAGTGAAGTGCAATATTCCCCAGTGAAGCGTCAGTATATACGACGATATATGCGCTCTGGAAGTGTGCCATATGCTATTCCAAGGGGAAGGAGTGTATCTCGGAGTACATCCTGTGGCTGTACAACAGGAACAGACAGTGAAAATGACGAAGATACTGTTGCAATTGGGATGGAAAATGTGCGTGGTGGTAGTGGTGCCGGCGGTGAGGCACCAGCAGTGGGCCATGCTGCCACCCACGCTGCCACCCACGCCGCTGCCTCAGCTGATCTAGAACAAAGGCCACCACCCCCCACTCCCCCACCACACCAGCCTCCACAACCACAACCTCCACAACCACAACCTCCACAACCACAACCTCCACAACCACAACCTCCACAACCACAACCTCCACAACCACAACCACCTGTCATTGTCCAGTACCCACCAGCAGACCGCACCTGGGATTGGCAGGAAGCTGTCAATTTTGTTCCAAATCCCCACCAGTTTGATGGCAGCCAAAGTGGAATACGGCCATCTTGTGCACTTGGGAACAATGCCACTGAACTGGAATGTTTCGAGTTATTCTTTGACGAACCACTGATGAAAAGTATTGTCATGGAAAGCAACACATACTACGAGTACACCATGGCAAACACATTACTTTCACCAAAATCACGTCTACACCAGTGGAAGGAGGCAACTGTGGCTGAGATGTATCTTTTCTTTGCCACAATAATGCTTATGCCACATGTGTATAAGCACAAAGTGAAATCATACTGGTCAACAGACCCCCTGATTGCAACACCAGGTTTCAGTGATATAATGCCAGTGAATCGATTTGTGCTAATGTTACGTATGCTTCACTTCTCAGATAAAACCAGGCCTGACAGAACTGACAGGTTATATAAGATTAGGAATGTGTTTGTGTATCTGAAACAGAAATTCAGTACGCATTTTTATCCCTTCAGGAAGCTTGTAATTGACGAGTCTTTGATTCTGTTCAAAGGAAGACTCTCTTTCAAGCAGTACATACCAAGCAAGAGGAAACGCTTTGGTATAAAGTTGTTTGTGCTTTGTGATTGTTACAGTGGTCTGGTATTGGATATTATTGTGTACACTGGAAGTTATACATTGCAAAATACCAGGAAGTTATTGGGCATCTCAGGTGATGTGGTTTGAACAATGATAGAACCATACCTTGGTAAGGGGCATATATTATATACAGATAACTGGTACACAATCCCCTCACTCAGTGATTTTTTGCGAGTGAACATGACAGATGTGTGTGGCACAGTGCGTGCAAATCGAAAACATATGCCCAGGTTTGACGCTGGCACTCGTAGAGGTGAGGTGCAGGCGTTTGCTGCCAATGACATCATGGCATTTCGGTGGCATGACAAACGAGATGTCACACTGTTGTCATCAATTCACCCTAATGAAATGGCAAACAGTGGCAGGCAGCATAGAGAGAGAAATGAACCCATTCTAAAACCTGCAGCTGTGATTGATTACACCTTCAACATGCGTTCAGTGGACAAATGTGACATGCAGATTGGGTTTGCTGATTGTGTTCGCAAGAGTTATAAGTGGTACATCAAACTGTTTTTCCATCTTCTGGACATTTCCATGCTCAATGCTTATAATATGTATAAGATGAGCACCAGAAACAAACCACAGTACGGCGAATTCTGTTTGTCTGTCATCAGACAAATAGTATTCATGTACCAAGGAACAGCACCTGCAATTGACCGCCCACCAAATTATCAACAACTACCTGCTCGTCTGAAGCATGGTGATCACTTCCTGGTAAAACTGCCTGCTACTGCTTTGAAGAAAAAGGCTCAGAAGAGGTGTTACGTCTGTGCACATACAAGAAAATGCCCACAACAACGCAGAGACACTCGTTTTATGTGTGAGGAGTGCAAAACTCCACTGTGCATGACACCATGTTTCAAAGAGTTCCACAGGCTGCAGAACTTCTAGAAACATTCCCTGTGACTGTATATGTGTATATAAAATATAGAAAAATAGTAATAAACAACATTTCATATCGTTTGTTTGTGTAAATATTTTCTGCAAACAAAATAATGACAACAGTGTTTACGCCCTTATTGTGTAGTATTGAAAAAGAAATAACTTACAAAATACTGATCATGTTGGCCTCAGAGGCCATAAAAGTTACTCAGAAAAAGAAAAATTTAAAAATAATTGAAAATAGTACATAAAAAAGTAAATAGAAAAATACCGGGTGACGGCAGTCGGCGATGTTACCATATGTTGTTCAATTTTGGCAAATTTCACACCTCCATATCTCGGTAAGTATTGACGTTAAAAATTTTTTGTTTAGCCTATAATGTTTAGAAAAAAATACTCTATTTTTTCATGAGAAAAAATAATTTTTTTTTTTTTGAAATTTGGCCGACCCTGAGAACGAGTTTCGGAGAGGGCCTGTCGACCCTCAAAGGGTTAAATTGTGGGTAATGGTGCTTGTGAATACCTTTCATATACCTTTGAAGTGTCGAGAGTTAATCTACTCTTGGAGCCCCGCCATGGGCCACGCTCGTCTGGTGCCTGCCAGGTCAACCAGGCTGTTGCTGTTGGAGGCCTGCTGCCTCACATATCCATCACAGCCTGGTCGATCTGGCACCTGGTGAAGATACTCATCCAGTTTCCTCTTGAAGGCTTCTACACTTGTCCCAGCCATGTTTCTGATATCTTCTAGCAAGATGTTGAATAGTCTGGGACCCCGGATGTTGATACAGTGTTCCCTTATTGTCCCCACCGCACCCCTGCTCCTCACTGGGTTTATTTTACACTTCCTCCCATATCTCTCACTCCAGTATGTTGTTATGGCAGTGTGCAGATTTGGGACCAGACCCTTGAGTACTTTCCAGGTATATACATCATGTATCTCTCTCTCCTCCGCTCCAATGAATACATGTTCAAGACTTGCAGGCGTTCCCAGTAGTTTAGGTGCTTTACAGGTTCAAAGTGAGCCATAAACGATCTCTGTATACCTGGAGTTTACCTGGAGAGAGTTTCGGGGGTCAACGCCCCCGCGGCCCGGTCTGTGACCAGGCCTGGTGGATCAGCGCCTGATCAACCAGGCTGTTGCTGCTGGCTGCACGCAAACCAACGTACGAGCCACAGCCCGGCTGATCAGGAACTGACTTTAGGTGCTTGTCCAGTGCCAGCTTGAAGACTGCCAGGGGTCTGTTGGTAATCCCCCTTATGTGTGCTGGGAGGCAGTTGAACAGTCTCGGGCCCCTGACACTTATTGTATGGTCTCTTAACGTGCTAGTGACACCCCTGCTTTTCATTGGGGGGATGGTGCATCGTCTGCCAAGTCTTTTGCTTTCGTAGTGAGTGATTTTCGTGTGCAAGTTCGGTACTAGTCCCTCTAGGATTTTCCAGGTGTATATAATCATGTATCTCTCCCTCCTGCGTTCCAGGGAATACAGGTTTAGAAACCTCAAGCGCTCCCAGTAATTGAGGTGTTTTATCTCCGTTATGCGCGCCGTGAAAGTTCTCTGTACATTTTCTAGGTCGGCAATTTCACCTGCCTTGAAAGGTGCTGTTAGAGTGCAGCAATATTCCAGCCTAGATAGAACAAGTGACCTGAAGAGTGTCATCATGGGCTTGGCCTCCCTAGTTTTGAAGGTTCTCATTATCCATCCTGTCATTTTTCTAGCAGATGCGATTGATACAATGTTATGGTCCTTGAAGGTGAGATCCTCCGACATAATCACTCCCAGGTCTTTGACGTTGGTGTTTCGCTCTATTTTGTGGCCAGAATTTGTTTTGTACTCTGATGAAGATTTAATTTCCTCATGTTTACCATATCTGAGTAATTGAAATTTCTCATCGTTGAACTTCATATTGTTTTCTGCAGCCCACTGAAAGATTTGGTTGATGTCCGCCTGGAGCCTTGCAGTGTCTGCAATGGAAGACACTGTCATGCAGATTCGGGTGTCATCTGCAAAGGAAGACACGGTGCTGTGGCTGACATCCTTGTCTATGTCGGATATGAGGATGAGGAACAAGATGGGAGCTAGTACTGTGCCTTGTGGAACAGAGCTTTTCACCGTAGCTGCCTCGGACTTTACTCTGTTGACGACTACTCTCTGTGTTCTGTTAGTGAGGAAATTATAGATCCATCGACCGACTTTTCCTGTTATTCCTTTAGCACGCATTTTGTGCGCTATTACGCCATGGTCACACTTGTCGAAGGCTTTTGCAAAGTCTGTATATATTACATCTGCATTCTTTTTGTCTTCTAGTGCATTTAGGACCTTGTCGTAGTGATCCAGTAGTTGAGACAGACAGGAGCGACCTGTTCTAAACCCATGTTGCCCTGGGTTGTGTAACTGATGGGTTTCTAGATGGGTGGTGATCTTGCTTTTTAGGACCCTTTCAAAGATTTTTATGATATGGGATGTTAGTGCTATTGGTCTGTAGTTCTTTGCTGTTGCTTTACTGCCCCCTTTGTGGAGTGGGGCTATGTCTGTTGTTTTTAGTAACTGAGGGACGACCCCCGTGTCCATGCTCCCTCTCCATAGCATGGAAAAGGCTTGTGATAGGGGCTTCTTGCAGTTCTTGATGAACACAGAGTTCCATGAGTCTGGCCCTGGGGCAGAGTGCATGGGCATGTCATTTATCGCCTGTTCGAAGTCATTTGGCGTCAGGATAACATCGAATAGGCTTGTGTTAATCAAATTTTGTGGCTCTCTCATAAAAAATTCATTTTGATCTTCGACTCTCAGTCTGGTTAGCGGCTTGCTAAAAACTGAGTCATATTGGGACTTGAGTAGCTCACTCATTTCCTTGCTGTCATCTGTGTAGGACCCATCTTGTTTAAGTAGGGGCCCAATACTGGACGTTGTTCTCGATTTTGATTTGGCATAGGAGAAGAAATACTTTGGGTTTCTTTCGATTTCATTTATGGCTTTTAGTTCTTCCCGCGATTCCTGACTCCTAAAGGATTCTTTTAGCTTAAGTTCGATGCTTGCTATTTCTCTGACCAGTGTCTCCCTGCGCATTTCAGATATATTGACCTCTTTTAGCCGCTCTGTTATTCTTTTCCGTCGCCTGTAAAGGGAGCGCCTGTCTCTTTCTATTTTACATCTACTCCTCCTTTTTCTTAGAGGAATAAGCCTTGTGCATACATCGAGTGCCACCGAGTTAATCTGTTCTAGGCATAAGTTTGGGTCTGTGTTGCTTAGTATATCTTCCCAGCTTATATCGGTTAGGACTTGGTTTACTTGGTCCCACTTTATGTTTTTGTTATTGAAGTTGAATTTGGTGAATGCTCCCTCGTGACTAGTCTCATTTTGTCGGTCTGGGGCTCCACGCATACATGTCTGAACCTCAATTATGTTGTGATCTGAGTATATTGTTTTTGATATGGTGACATTTCTTATCAGATCATCATTGTTAGTGAAGATGAGGTCTAGTGTATTCTCCAGTCTAGTAGGCTCTATTATTTGCTGGTTTAAATTGAATTTTGTGCAGAGATTTAAAAGCTCGTGTGAGTGTGAGTTTTCATCAGAGCTGCCTCCTGGTGTTATTACTGCAACAATATTATTTGCTATATTCCTCCATTTTAGGTGCCTTAAGTTGAAATCCCCCAGGAGCAAGATGTTGGGTGCAGGAGCTGGAAGATTTTCCAGACAGTGGTCAATTTTTAACAGCTGTTCCTGGAATTGCTGGGATGTTGCATCCGGAGGCTTGTAGACTACCACAATGACTAGGTTTTGGTTCTCGACCTTTACTGCTAAAACTTCCACTACGTCATTTGAGGCATTAAGCAGTTCTGTGCAAACAAGTGACTCTGCAATGTACAGGCCAACCCCCCCCTTTTGCCTGTTCACTCTGTCACATCTGTATAGGTTGTAACCTGGGATCCATATTTCGTTGTCCAAGTGATCCTTCATGTGGGTCTCAGTGAAAGCCGCGAACATTGCCTTTGCCTCTGCAAGCAGTCCACGGATGAAAGGTATTTTGTTGTTTGTTGCTGGCTTTAGACCCTGTATATTTGCAAAGAAGAATGTTATCGGACTGGTGGTATTGTTGGACCCTCGGGTAACGGCGGCACCGGCTAATGCCCAAATCGGATCAAGTCACGTTTTTGTGTCAAAATATTGGCTCAGCTAACGCCCAAGAACTCGGTTGAAGACATTCATCCTGAACGTGTCCGCATGGCCTGAGCCACCTGGCCTTTCCACGACTCCATGTACATGCGATAAATTTTGTATTATTTCATTGTTTTTATTGCTTGTAACTGCTAAATAAGCCACCAAGGGCCCAAAGAAAGCTTCTAGTGCCAGCCCTGTGGTAAAGAGGGTGAGAAATACTATTGTACTGAAGAAAGAGATCATCGCAAAATACAAAAGTGGAGTGCGTGTCTCCGAGCTGGCCAGGTTGTATAACAAACCCCATTCAACTATCACTACTATCTTGGCCAACAAAAAGGCAATCAAGGAAGCTGTTGTTGCGAAAGGTGCAAGTATGCTTACAAAACAGAGATCGCAAATACTCGAAGATGTGGAGAGACTGTTGTTGGTGTGGATAAACGAGAAACAATTATCAGGAGATAGTGTTTCTCAGTCAATAATACGTGAAAAGGCAAGGCAGTTGCATGATGATCTAATTAAGAAAATGCCTCCAAATAGTGCTCATATTGATGAATTTAAGGCCAGCAAAGGCTGGTCTGAGAGATTTAAGAATCATAGTGGCATCCACAGTGTGATAAGGCATGGTGAGGCTGCCAGTTCTGACAAAAAAGCGGCTGAAAAATATGTGCAGAACTTTAAGGGATATTTATAGTGTCCAAACCGTAGATCTACGCCATGAGCTCAGCTCACTCTGATAAACTGTGAGTGGTACATTTGGGCCTAGATATGAGAGAATACATCTATGTGGTATGTGTGCACCACATAAAACAGATCCTGCAGCACACTGTGTATAATAAGAGAAAAAAAACTGAAATCATGATTTTTCGATTAAAACAGCGACTTTGCAGTGTTTTTTCGTATGTTTTTTATAGTTGTATTTGCGATTTCTTGGTCTCATTTGATAGAATGGAAGACATATTACAGAAATAGAGATGATTTTGATTGGTTTTAGCACTGGAAATGGCTTGAAACTGAGCTCAAAGTAGCGGAAATGTTAAATTTTTGCCGATATTCAAGAGTAAACAAACGACCTCACACATCTAATACACGTCAGCTGGTGGGTCTAATATACATTCACAAATATGGTGATGATATTTATACAATTATTACAGTTTTGAATAACAGTAAATCTTCTATTTTTTGGTGTGAATAAAAATTCATTATGTGAATAAAAAATCAAAATGGAATTTATTTGTAAAGCCTCAAAACATAAGTAATGAACAGAGGAAATGTTAGTTTAGTGCCAGGAATGCCTACATTGTTTATTCTGGACCCTATTTTGAAATTGGAATATTTTGAACTTTGTGTTAAATTGGCCAAATTAACAATTTCCGATCACTTTATTTTGTAGTTGAAACAGTTGACTTGGCGATTTCTTGTGCTCAATCGATAGAATAGAAGTAATACTAGTGAAATAGCTAAGAATTTGGTTGATTGGAATAAGGTAATTGGCCTAAAATGGGAGTCAAAGTCGGCAAAATCGCTGATTCGTAAATATCGCTGACACATCAAAATTCGCGAGAGCATAATTTCGTCAATTTTCCACCAAATTTCGTACTTTTTGTTTTATTACCTTCACAAAAAGATTCTCTACGATTTCATAAGAAAAAATAACAAATTTTTTTTTTGAAAATTCTTGGACACTGGTGCGTGACTCCAGATTTGGGCCTTGGACCCTGAAAGGGTTAAGGGATATATAGAGGCTGAAAAATTAAAACCCCAACAAGTGTTCAATTATGACAAAACAGGCCTGTTTTGAAAGAAAATGCCAAACAGGACCTACATTACTCAGGATGAAAAGGCACTCCCAGGATACAAGCCTATGAAAGACAGGCTAACTCTCATGTTTTGTAGTAATGCTAGTGGGGATTGCAAAGTGAAGTCTTTACTCGTGAATCACTCTGAAACTTCCAGTGTTCAAGAAAAACAATGTCGTCAAGACTAAATTGTGTTTGATGTGGAGAGCAAACAGTAAGACGTGTCACTATACGCATTTTTTTTCAATTGGTTCTATGATGTGTTTGGCCCCAGTGTGAAAAAATACTTCCTGGAAAATAAATTGCCACTCAAGTGCCTTCTGTTAATGGACAATGCTCCTGCTCATCCTCAAGACTTGGAAGAGCAAATTGTGGGGGAGTTTAATTTTATTAAAGTCAAGTTTTTGCCTCCTAACACCACTCCTCTCCTCCAGCCCATGGACCAGCAGGTCATTTCAAACTTCAAAAAACTGTACACCAAAGCAGTGTTTCAAAAGTGCTTTGAAGTGACCTCAGACACTGAACTGACCCTAAGAGAGTTCTGGAAAGATCACTTCAGTATCCTCAGTTGCATAAACCTTATAGGTAAGGCTTGGGAGGGAGTGACTTACAGGACTTTGAACTCTGCTAAGAGAAAATTGTGGCCAGAATGTGTACAAGAGAGGGATTTTGAAGGGTTTGGGGCTAACCCTGAGGAGCCTTAGTCAGTTGTGGAATCTATTGTGGCATTGGGGAAGTCCATGGGGTTGGAGGTTAGTGACGAGGATGTGGAAGAGTTGGTGGAGGACGACGATGAAGAGCTAACCACTACAGAGCTGCAGGAGCTTCAGGTGCAACAGCAACAGACCACAGCTCAAGAATTTCCTTCACAGGAGGAGGAAGAGAGATGGAGGAAGTTGCCTTTGTCAAAGATTAAGGACATTTGTACAATGTGGACAAAAGCACAAGCATTTATGGATGAACATTACCCTGACACAGCTGTTGCAGGTCATATTGGCAACAAGTACAATGACACTATTGTGTCCTATTTTAGGGAAATCTTAAAGAGACGCCAGAAACAGAGCTCTCTGGACAGATTTTTGGTGCGACAGGGGTCCAGTGACTCTCAAGCCGATCCTAGTGGCATTAAAAACAAAAAAGGGAGGTAACCCCAGAAAAGGTGGATTCCCCTTCAAAACTGTAAACTCCATCCTCTGCCCTCCTCCCATCTCATCACTCATCAGTAAGTCCTCAATAAAGGTGTCATTTCAGTATTGTTTATTGTGCATGTCTCATTGTTTTATGTGTAGGGAATTGTATATTTCATGTAAAAAAATTATTTTTAATAATTTTGGGTGTGTGGAATGGATTAATTGGGTTTCCATTATATCTTATGGGGAAAATTAATTCGGCTTACAGCAAAATCGGTTAAAGGCAAGCTCTCTGGAACAGATTAATGCCGTTACCCAAGGGTCCGCTGTATTTGTTCCAGCTCTGATATTTCTCCTATTTTGAACGATGCCGTCAGCACTGAGCAATATTCTAAGTGAGGGAGCACTAGCGATTTGAAGAGTGTCACCATCGACATTACAGTGGTCCCTCGTTTTTCGTATTTAATCTGTTCCTGGAAGTGTGACTATTAACGAAATTTACGATTTTCGAATCAATTTTCCCCATAAGAAATAATGTAAATACAATTAATCCGTTCCTGACACCTAGAAGTATTAAAACAAAAAAATTTTTACATGAAATATAGATGTAGTACATAAACAATACATGGGGCATGATGAATGAAACATTAACAGCATAACACTTACCTTTATTAGCAATTCTTCTTAGTGTATGGAAGACTGGAGGAGGAGAGAGATTGAATTGCTGTTTGGAAGGGGAATCCCCTTCCATCAACACCTCAGGTACCAAGTGCTTTTCTGGGGTTACTTCTCTTCTATGTTTCTTAATGCCACTAGGACCAGCTTGAGAGTCACTGGAGTCCTGTCTCGCAAAAAAACTGTCCAGAGAGCTCTGTTTTTGGCCTCTCTTTAACACTTCCCTAAAATGGGCCAAGACTTTGTCACTGTACATGTTGCCAACATGGCTTGCAACAGCCTTGTCAGGGTGATGTTTCTCCATAAATCTTTCCATCTTACCCCACATTTCAAAAATCTCCTTAATTTCTGAAGAAGGCAACTTCTTCCATCTCTCTTCCTCCTCCTCTGCAGCAAGATTCTGAGTTGCGATGTGTTCCTCTTCCTGCTGAAGCTCTTGCAGTTCCTCAGTGGTGAGCTCTTCGTTGTGGTCTTCCACCAACTCTTCCACATCCTCCAAACTTACATCCAACCCCATGGAACTCCCCAGTGCCACAATAGATTTCACAACTGTCATAGGCTCATCAGGGTCAGCCCCAAACCCTTCAAAATCCCTCTTGTGGACACAATCTGGCCACAATTTTCTCCAGGCAGAGTTCAAAGTCCTGGTAGTCACTCCCTCCCAAGCCTTACCTATAAGGCTTATGCAATGGAGAATACTGAAGTGTTCTTTCCAAAAATCTCTTAGGGTCAAGTGAGTGTCTGAGGTCACATTAAAGCACCTTTGAAACATTGCTTTGGTGTAGTTTTTTTAAAGTTTGAAATGACCTGCTGGTCCATGGGCTGGAGGAGAGTGGTATTCGGGGGCAAGAACTTTACTGTGATGAACCCAAACTCCTCTAAAATTAGGTCATCCAAGTTTGGAGGATGAGCAGGTGCACTGTCCATTACTAGGAGGCACTTGAGATCCAATTTCTTTTCCAGGAGGTAATTCTTCACACTAGGGCCAAACACTTCACTGAACCACTCAATGAAAATTTCCCTCGTGACCCATGCCTTACTATTACATTTCCAAAACACACACAATTTACTCTTCATAACATTGTTTTTCCTGAACACTCTGGGATTTTCAGAATGGTACACTAGTAACGGCTTCACTTTGAAATCCCCACTAGCATTAGCACAGAACATGAGCGTCAGCCTGGTTTTCATAGGCTTGTGTCCTGGCAGTCCCTTTTCCTCCTGAGTAAAGTAGGTCCTCTTTGGCATTTTCTTCCAAAAGAGGCCTGTTTCTTCACAATTGAACACTTGTTCAGGTTTCAGTCCTTCAGACTCTATGTACTCCTTGAATTCCTGCACATATTTTTCAGCCGCTTTTTGGTCCGAACTGGCAGCCTCACCATGCCTTACCACACTGTGTATGCCACTATGGTTCTTAAATCTCTCAAACCAACCTTTGCTGGCCTTAAATTCACAAATATCAGTACTCATTGCAGGCAATTTCTTTCTCGTTTATCCACACCAATAATAACTTCTCAACATCTTCGAGTACTGGTGATCTCATTTTTGTCAGCATATTTACCCCCTTTGCAACAACAGCTTCCTTGATTTCCTTTTTCTTGGCCACGATGGAAGCTATGGTTGTATGGGGTTTGTTATACATCCTGGCCAGTTCGGCCACACGTACACCACTTTCATATTGTTCAATGATATTTTTCTTAAATTCAATCATATTTCTCGCTTTCTTTACCAAAGGCTTGGCACTAGGAGCTTTCTTTGGAGCCATGGTAGCTTATTTAGTACTTGCAAGCACTAAAATGAATGGAATACTATGAAATATTTCATATGAGCAAGTGAGGGGACCGTCGCTCACTGGTAAACAATGGCACACTGGCTGGGAACGGCTCAGTGCCGTGAATACGCGTCCCAGACGAATGACTTCGCGAGTCAAACTACGATTAGCGAGCCAATGTTTTGACGAAAATAACGTTAGGATTTTCGAAAATTATGACTATCGAGCCTTACGATTATCAAGGGACCACTGTACTTGATTCATATCGATTAAATTTTTTATTGTGAATAGCATTAAAATAATAATAATAATAACGGTGATGATTGATGATGAAAACAATAAATGATGTAAATGATAATTGATGATTGATGATGATAATAATAGTGTTTATTTTTTATGCAGTACAAATAATGTAGTTTCAATGAATTAATACACAAGGTACAAAGGTAAGCCAGTAGTCATGCAATACATTTCAGACAACTAATCACAAAGCTTAAATGTTACATACTTAAGAACTTGACACAGACTATTACGTAGGACTTTTTATGCAGTTAACTGCAATCATAAGTACGTACAATAACAATGGCAGTTAATGGCAAAAGGACAATTACAAAATAATTATATATTATTTAAACTGATTCAATGATCTTTAGTTTTGTGGAGTGACTGAATAGAGATGAATATACAGCAAATTACTTAGATTACAATACAAATAAAATGAGAAAAGATATGTTACCAATTATGTATAGGAGTTGAAGGAAGACTGGAAAAACAATGACATAACTGGATAAAAGCTAGTTCTGTTTAACATAGTGCACTTCTGGCTGTATAACATTAATGAGGTGTTTTATATACATATATTTACATACTATAATCCTTCTAGTCATAAGTCATATTAATTAAAGTTTGCCCCTTACCAGCATCAAGTAACCTTCCTTGAAGAGTCCAGTTCCTTAGATCAAGAGCCCCTCACCAGCATCAAGTAACCTTCCTTGAAGAGTCCAGTTCCTTAGATCAAGAGCCCCTCACCAGCATCAAGTAACCTTCCTTGAAGAGTCCAGTTCCTTAGATCAAGAGCCCCTCACCAGCATCAAGTAACCTTCCTTGAAGAATCCAGTTCCTTAGATCAAGAGCCCCTCACCAGCATCAAGTAACCTTCCTTGAAGAGTCCAGTTCCTTAGATCAAGAGCCCCTCACCAGCATCAAGTAACCTTCCTTGAAGAGTCCAGTTCCTTAGATCAAGAGCCCCTAACCAGCATCAAGTAACCTTCCTTGAAGAGTCCACTTCCTTAGATCAAGAGCCTCTCACCAGCATCAAGTAACCTTCCTTGAAGAGTCCAGTTCCTTAGATCAAAAGCCCCTCACCAGCATCAAGTAACCTTCCTTGAAGAGTCCAGTTCCTTAGATCAAGAGCCCCTCACCAGCATCAAGTAACCTTCCTTGAGGAGTCCAGTTCCTTAGATCAAGAGCCTCTCACCAGCATCAAGTAACCTTCCTTGAGGAGTCCAGTTCCTTAGATCAAGAGCCTCTAACCAACAAGTAACCTTCCTTGAGGAGTCCAGTTCCTTAGATCGCCTCTCACCAACATCAAGTAACCTTCCTTGAGGAGTCCAGTTCCTTATATCAAGAGCCTCTCACCAGCATCAAGTAACCTTCCTTGAGTCCAATTCCCTAGATCAAGAGCCTCTCACCAACATCGTGTTGAGTAGTCCAGTTCCATAAATCAAGAGCCCTTTACTAACATCAAGGAACCTCACTTGAGGACTATGCCTAATATCATTATAATAAAGGGGAAGCGCTAAACCCGTACGATTATGCATCGCCTGTGGGGAAATGTGGAAGGTATCCAGGCTTAATTCCGGGAACTGGAAAACAGATCCAATTCCCAATTATTATTATAATCAAAAAGAAGCGCTAAGCCACAAGGGCTATACAGCTCCAATTCCCAAGATCAAAAGCCCCTCACCAACGTCAAGGAACCTTCCTTGAGGGGTATGTCTATTACCATGAGAACACTGCAACTGACTTCTTATTTGACCTTCACTAACTGCTAAAGTAATCATCACATCAACAACATTTCACGCTAAAATAAAAGCAAGATGCTTCACTGATTAACACACAGAGGACACTGTAATAACTTACATAAATGAAGCATAAAGAGCATAAATAATACGATAAGAGTCCAGGTTGAGTCTCAGTTCTCTCAACATAAACAATCATGGCTGCCCAGTGCATACAGGAAATAACAATGGAAAACAACTCTAATTAAAATATACCGGCAACTACATATATTAACTCTCTTACAACCGTATATAAAAGAAGGGTCTCAGTTTTTTTAAAAAAGAGAGGTTATAAGAACATGGAATAATCTGCAGTTTGGTTGGAGGGAATTTTGACCCCATTGATTGTTTCTAAATGCTCAGCCTTGGTAACCAACAACACATTGAATGCTATGATAACTTCCACCATCATGGCAGCTGGTGTTGATCCAAGGATCACCAGCTACACCATCATGGCAGCTGGTGTTGATCCAAGGATCACCAGCTAAACCACCATCATGGCAGCTGGTGTTCATCCAAGGATCACCAGCTAAACCACCATCATGGCAGCTGGTGTTGATCCAAGGATCACACCAGCTAAACCACCATCATGGCAGCTGGTGTTCATCCAAGGATCACCAGCTAAACCACCATCATGGCAGCTGGTGTTCATCCAAGGATCACCCAGCTAAACCACCATCATGGGAGCTGGTGTTGATCCAAGGATCACACCAGCTAAACCACCAACATGGCAGCTGGTGTTGATCCAAGGATCACCAGCTAAACCATCATGGCAGCTGGTGTTGATCCAAGGATTACCTGGAGAGAGTTCCGGGGGTCAACGCCCCCGCGGCCCGGTCTGTGACCAGGCCTCCTGGTGGATCAGAGCCTGATCAACCAGGCTGTTGCTGCTGGCTGCACGCAAACCAACGTACGAGCCACAGCCCGGCTGGGCAGGAACCGACTTTAGGTGCTTGTCCAGTGCCAGCTTGAAGACTGCCAGGGGTCTGTTGGTAATCCCCCTTATGTGTGCTGGGAGGCAGTTGAACAGTCTCGGGCCCCTGACACTTATTGTATGGTCTCTTAACGTGCTAGTGACACCTCTGTTTTTCATTGGGGGGATGTTGCATCGTCTGCCAAGTCTTTTGCTTTCGTAGTGAGTGATTTTCGTGTGCAAGTTCGGTACTAGTCCCTCTAGGATTTTCCAGGTGTATACCCCTCAAGGAAGGTTCCTTGATGTTGGTGAGGGGCTCTTGATTTAGGGAATTGGATTTGTGCTCCAGTTCCCCGAATTAAGCCTGAATGCCTTCCACATCCCCCCCTCAGGCGCTGTATAATCCTCTGGGTTTAGCGCTTCCCCCTTGATTATAATAATAATAATAATTCCAGGTGTATATAATCATGTATCTCTCCCGCCTGCGTTCCAGGGAATACAGGTTTAGGAACCTCAAGCTCTCCCAGTAATTGAGGTGTTTTATCTCCGTTATGCGCGCCGTGAAGGTTCTCTGTACATTTTCTAGGTCAGCAATTTCACCTGCCTTGAAAGGGGCTGTTAGTGTGCAGCAATATTCCAGCCTAGATAGAACAAGTGACCTGAAGAGTGTCATCATGGGCTTGGCCTCCCTAGTTTTGAAGGTTCTCATTATCCATCCTGTCATTTTTCTAGCAGATGCGATTGATACAATGTTATGGTCCTTGAAGGTGAGATCCTCCGACATGATCACTCCCAGGTCTTTGACGTTGGTGTTTCGCTCTATTTTGTGGCCAGAATTTGTTTTGTACTCTGATGAAGATTTAATTTCCTCGTGTTTACCATATCTGAGTAATTGAAATTTCTCATCGTTGAACTTCACCAGCTAAACCACCATCATAGCAGCTAGTGTTGATCCAAGGATCACCAGCTAAACCACCATCATGGCAGCTGGTGTTGATCCAAGGATCACCAGCTAAACCACCATCATGGCAGCTGGTGTTGATCCAAGGATCACCAGCTACACCATCATGGCAGCTGGTGTTGATCCAAGGATCACCAGCTAAACCACCATCATGGCAGCTGGTGTTGATCCAAGGATCACCAGCTACACCATCATTGCAGCTGGTGTTGATCCAAGGATCACCAGCTAAACCACCATCATGGCAGCTGGTGTTGATCCAAGGATCACCAGCTAAACCACCATCATGGCAGCTGGTGTTGATCCAAGGATCACCAGCTAAACCACCATCATAGCAGCTAGTGTTGATCCAAGGATTTACCAGCTAAACCACCATCATGGGAGCTGGTGTTGATCCAAGGATCACACCAGCTAAACCACCTACATGGCAGCTGGTGTTGATCCAAGGATCACTAGCTAAACCATCATGGCAGCTGGTGTTGATCCAAGGATCACACCAGCTAAACTACAATCATGGCAACTGGTGTTGATCCAAGGATCACACCAGTTAAACCACCATCATGGCAACTGGTGTTGATCCAAGGATCACACCAGCTAAACCACTATCATGGAAGCTGGTGTTCATCCAAGGATCACACCAGCTACACCAACATGGCAGCTGGTGTTAATCCAAGGATCACACCAGCTACATCATGGCAGCTGGTGTTGATCCAAGGATCACTCCAGCTACACCATGGCAGCTGGTGTTGATCCAAGGATCACTCCAGCTACATCATGGCAGCTGGTGTTGATCCAAGGACCACTCCAGCTACACCATGGCAGCTGGTGTTGATCCAAGGATCACTCCAGCTACACCATGGCAGCTGGTGTTGCTCCAAGGATCACTCCAGCTACACCATGGCAGCTGGTGTTGATCCAAGCACCACACCAGCTACACCATGATGGCAGCTGGTGTTGATCCAAGGATCGCACCAGCTAAACCACCATCATGGCAGCTGGTATTGATCCGAGGATCACACCAGCTACACCATGGCAGCTGGTGTTGATCCAAGCATCACACCAGCTACACCATCATGTCAGCTGGTGTTGATCCAAGCATCACACCAGCTACACCATCATGTCAGCTGGTGTTGATCCAAGGATCACACCAGCTACACCATCATGGCAGCTGCTGCTGCTCCAAAGCTCCGATGATCACACCAACTCCAAACATGGTTCTTTACCATTCTTTACCATTGTATAACCCTTGTGGATTTAGCGCTTCCCCGCTAAATTGTACATATATGTTGTGCCGAATAGGCAAAATTTGTAATTTTGGCTTAAATAGCAACGCTTTTCTTGCCGAATAAGGCAAGCGAAAATTTGTGTATGCAATAATTTCGCAAAAACCATTCTGAACCTAACGAAAAATATGTATTTCATTGTATTTGTTTATTATTAAATTATTGTAAACTTATCTAAAATATATTAAGTAGGATTAGGCTAAATTAAATTGCACTTGCTATATATAAGGTTAGGTAATTTTTCTAAGGTTCTTTTGGTACAAAATTATTAATTTTTACATTAACATAAATGAAAAAAAAAATCTTTTTAAGTATAAGAGAAAATTTTAGAAATGACTTAATTTTACATGAGTTTTTGCTAACTGAGCAGTTTTACCTATTCTGCACTACATATATATGGAAAATTCCTTCCTTCGTAAGTCAGTTAGTTTAATATGTTTATTATGCACCCCATACCCATCCTGTGGGTGGTAGTCAAAAGATTACAGAGGTACATAATTGGTCCAGGGACTGGACTCCAAAGTTTTGATAGCTGAGCAAGTTACAATGGTAATGAACTCACAATTTACAAAGGTAATGAACGCACAATTTACAAAGGTAATGAACTCACAATTTACAAAGGTAATGAACTCCAGGTAGGTCTAGTCACAATCATGACAAGTTACAAAGGTATTTACAGATTACAGAGGCACATAATTGGTCCAGGGACTGGGCCTCAAAGTTTTGATAGATGAGCAAGTTACAGAGGTAATGAATTCACAATTTACAAAGGTAATGAACGCACAATTTACAAAGGTAATGAACTCACAATTTACAAAGGTAATGAACACCAGGTAGGTCTAGTCACAATCATGACAAGTTACAAAGGTATTTACAGATTACAGAGGTACGTAATGGGTCCAGGGACTGGGCCCCCAAAGTTTTGATAGCTGAACTAGGTACAAAGGTAATGAGCTCACAAGTTACAAAGGTAATGAATTCTGTAAGAATGGTTACTTACGTTTATACATGGCTACAATCATGAACAAATTATAGTAATGAGTAATTCACACTTCCACACCCGGTCACAACTGTAGTGAGTTATTGGTGCAAATATTGATTGTTGAGTCACATACACACCCACACACACACACACACACACACACACACACACACACACACACACACACACACACACACACACACACACACACACACACACACACACACACACACACACACACACACACACACACACACACACACACACACACACACACACACACACACACACACACACACACACACACACACACACACACACACACACAATCTTCCCAACAGGATATCAGATCCTGAGGAAAGATAGAAGGAGTAGAGGGGGAGGAGGGGTTGCACTGCTCATAAAACACCAATGGGGATTTGAGGAAATGGAAGGCATGGACATGATTGGAGAAAGAGACTACATTGTAGGTACAATTCAGTCCGGAGAACATAAAGTAGTCATTGGAGTGATGTATAACCCACCACAGAACTGCAGGAGGCCAAGAGAGGAGTACGAAGAAAACAACAGGGTGATGGTGGACACACTGGCTGAGGTGGCAAGAAGAGCTCACTCGAGCAGAGCAAAGTTACTGGTAATGGGCGATTTCAACCACAGGGAGATCGACTGGGAAAACCTGGAGCCACACGGGGGTCCCGAAACATGGAGAGCCAAGATGTTGGATGTGGTACTTGAAAACCTCATGCATCAACATGTCAGGGACACAACCAGAGAGAGAGGGAAGGATGAGCCAGCAAGACTGGATCTTGTGTTCACCCTGAGCAGTTCAGACATCGAGGACATCACTTACGAGAGGCCCCTTGGAGCTAGCGATCATGTGGTTCTGAGTTTTGACTATATAGTAGAGTTACAAGTGGAGAAGGTAACAGGAACTGAAGGGGACAGGCCAAACTATAAAAGGGGGGACTACACAGGTATGAGAAACTTCCTGCAGGAGGTTCAGTGGGACAGAGAAATGGTAGGAAAATCAGTAAACGAGATGATGGAATATGTGGCAACAAAGTGCAAGGAGGCAGAGGAAAGTTTTGTTCCCAAGGGAAACAGAAATAATAGGAAGACCAAAACGAGTCCTTGGTTTACCCGAAGGTGTAGGGAGGCAAAAACTAAGTGCAACAGAGAATGGAAAAGGTACAGGAGGCATAGGACCCAGGAAAACAAGGAGATTAGTAGAAGAGCCAGAAACGAGTATGCACAGATAAGGAGGGAGGCCCAGCGACAGTATGAAAACGACATAGCATCGAAAGTCAAATCTGACCCGAAACTGCTGTATAGCCACATTAGGAGGAAGACAACAGTCAAGGACCAGGTGATAAGGCTGAGGAAAGAAGGTGGAGAACTCACAAGAAACGATCAAGAGGTATGTGAGGAGCTCAACACGAGATTTAAGGAAGTATTTACAGTAGAGACAGGAAGGACTCTGAGGGGACAGACCAGATGGGGACACCAACAAGGAATACACCAACAAGTGTTGGACGACATACATACAGATGAGGAGGAGGTGAAGAAACTGCTAAGGGACATCGATACCTCAAAGGCAATGGGACCGGACAACATCTCTCCATGGGTCCTTAGAGAGGGAGCAGATATGTTGTGTGTACCACTTACCACAATCTTCAACACATCCCTGGAAACTGGGCAACTACCTGAGGTATGGAAGACGGCAAATGTAGTTCCCATTTTCAAAAAAGGAGACAGAAAAGAGGCACAAAACTATAGACCTGTGTCATTGACGTGTATAGTACGCAAAATTATGGAGAAGATTATCAGGAGGAGAGTGGTGGAGCACCTGGAACGGAACAGGAGTATAAATGCCAACCAGCACGGATTCACGGAAGGCAAATCCTGTGTCACAAACCTTCTGGAGTTTTATGATAAAATAACAGAAGTAAGACAAGAGAGAGAGGGGTGGGTTGATTGCATCTTCTTGGACTGCAAGAAGGCTTTTGACACAGTTCCTCACAAGAGATTAGTGCAGAAGCTAGAGCATCAGGCGCATATAACAGGAAGGGCACTGCAATGGATCAGAGAATACCTGACAGGGAGGCAACAACGAGTCATGGTACGTAATGATGTATCACAGTGGGCACCTGTGACGAGCGGGGTCCCACAGGGGTCGGTCCTAGGACCAGTGCTATTTTTGGTATATGTGAACGACATGACGGAAGGGTTAGACTCAGAAGTGTCCCTGTTTGCAGATGATGTGAAGTTAATGAGGAGAATTAAATCTGATGAGGACCAGGCAGGACTTCAAAGAGACCTGGACAGACTGGACACCTGGTCCAGCAAATGGCTTCTCGAATTTAATCCTGCCAAATGCAAAGTCATGAAGATAGGGGAAGGGCACAGAAGACCACAGACAGAGTATAGGCTAGGTGGCCAAAGACTGCAAACCTCACTCAAGGAGAAAGATCTTGGGGTGAGTATAACACCGAGCATGTCTCCGGAAGCACACATCAATCAGATAACTGCTGCAGCATATGGGCGCCTGGCAAACCTGAGAACAGCATTCCGACACCTTAGTAAGGAATCATTCAAGACACTGTACACCGTGTATGTCAGGCCCATACTGGAGTATGCAGCACCTGTTTGGAACCCGCACTTGATAAAGCACGTCAAGAAACTAGAGAAAGTACAAAGGTTTGCAACAAGGTTAGTTCCAGAGCTAAGGGGAATGTCCTATGAAGAAAGATTAAGGGAAATCGGCCTGACGACACTGGAGGACAGGAGGGTCAGGGGAGACATGATAACGACATATAAAATACTGCGTGGAATAGACAAGGTGGACAAGGACAGGATGTTCACACAGAAACACACACACACAGAGAGATAGTAGGAAGTATTTCTTCAGTCATAGAGTTGTAAGGCAGTGGAATAGCACACACATACACACACACATACACACACACACACACGCACACACACACACACACACACACACACACACACACACACACACACACACACACACACACACACACACACACACACACACACACACACACACACACACACACACACACACACACACACACACTCACATTCACACTCACACTAAAATGCCAGGAGCAAGGGGCTAGTAACCCCTTCTCCTGTATTAAGATAAGATTCTTTATTAAAGCAGAATGAAAATGCATACACACCAGCAAGGCTGGACCTCATATTCACCTTGAGTAGTTCAGAGATTGGAATATCACATATGAAATGTCCCTCGGAGCTAGTGATCACGTGGTCATGAGTTTCAAATACATTGTAGAGCTAAAAGTAGAAAGGAAAGCAGCACGAGTAAGATATGAGAAGTTAAACTATAAAAGAGGTGGCTACACTGATATGAGGAATTTAAGTGGGTAAGAGAACTGGTGGAAAAACAAAAGCAGTGAATAAAATGATGGAATACGTGACCACATAAAGAAAAGAGGCGGAGGAGAGGTTCATTCCTAAGGGCAACAAAATCAAGGGAACGACCAGAACTAGACCTTGGTTCAACCAAAGATGTAGAGATACCAACACTAAGTATGCTAGAGAACGGAAAAAGTATAGAAGACAAAAGACAAGAAAATAACGAGATTAGCCTAAAAGTCAGAAATGAATATGCATGGATAAGGCAGGAGACCCAGCGTCAATACGAGAATGACATAGCATCGAAAGCCAAATTTTACCCACAGCTGTTGTATAGCCACATCAGGAAGAAAACAATAGTCAAGGACCAGGTAATCAGGCTGAGGAAAGATGGAGGGAAGCCCATAAGAAGTTAGTTTAGTATCTTTATTATGCACCCCATACCCATCCTGTGGGAGTAGTCAAAATGATCAGAGGTACATAATGGGTCCAGGGACTGGGGCGCAAAGTTTTGATAGTTGGACAAATTACAAAGGCAATGAACCACGTCCACACCTGACAACAACTGCAATGAGTTATTAATGCAAATATTAACTTTATTCACAGTGAGCAAAGTCAGGGTAATTTTCCAGAATGGTTTGTTAAATACCACAGTGGATAAAATACTTTGCCAAATCTTGAACATTTCTGAGTGAGTTGTCTCTGAATTCATTAATTTTATCGCACTCCAGCACATACTGACGCAAGGTGTGACAATAGTCCATCTGGCAAAGTTTACATTTCGTTTGGTCTACATCTGGTGGCAGTGATTTAACTTCCCAAAAATACTTGTAACCCAGCCGGAGCAGGACAGTAGTGACATCCAAGAGTCTGCTTGTTTTGTTAGATGCACCGTAGACATGTGGCTCCTCCTGCATGATAGAATAATGATAGATGGACTGACTGGTGTCAGTCTCCCTGAATATTAAGTCAATAAAGTTCAGATGAATTTCTTTTAGTATTATTGCTCTCAAACTGCTAACTGACAAGCCAAGATTGTAATCTACTCTGTCTTTGAAAGTATATAACTTAGCCAATTCATCAGTTCTATCATGCATCTGAAGACCAATGTGAGATGGAATCCACAGACGGTAAGCCCCTTTTGGAATGAGCAGGGAAGACGGGACAGGCGAAGAATAGCAATGGAAAGGGGTGTCTTCAGTCGTGGAGAAAGTGCCAAGGCTAAACCTAGCAGCTAAAAATTCGTGGGGGCAGAATGGAGCAACAGAAGTAGGCTGTGTTTGCCTCAGTCTTGTGTTAGTTGGGAGTCTTGAGTAGCTGGCAGCAGGCTTGGTCACAGGAAAGGTCGACATGTAGAGACAACGGAAGGCGGCTCATTTGTAGGTGTTACGGGGAGATGATGGGTTCTAGAGGAGCCATTCCCGAACTTCTTAAAGCTGCTTCTTCAGAGGTGGTACAGTTTTGTCTTGTTGCCAAAAGTGAAGCGGAGTGGTTTTATGAACTCTAGTACTTGGGTAAGTGTGGAGTGAAGTGGAGACTCGCAAGCAAACTTGACAGACCCAGCACAGAACCCTTCGTACAGCTCAGTGCAGGTCATAGTGTCTTCATTTGATGGAGACGAGCATCAATGATGGCTGGTATCAGTGATGGCTGGTGGCTGAAGGTCTCAAGGGTCCGGGTTCGATTCTCGGCGAGTTTTCTTACACCGGTTGTCTATGTTCCCCATCAGTATGATGGGTACCTGGGTGTTAGTCAACTGGTGTGGGTCGCATCCTGGGACAAAACTGACCTAATTTGCCCGAAATGCTCTGCATAATAAGCGGCTTTCTATACAGTAGTATGTCATTGGTGTCATCTAGGCCTGTATACCTTGTCCATGTACTTGTAGAAATAAAGATTTATTATTATTATTATTATTATTATTATTATTATTATTATTATTATTATTATTATTATTATTATTATTATTATTATTATTATATAGGAGTACTAGTGTGGGAGTCATCCTCCTCCACGTATAATTTGCTGCAGCAAATTATACTTGGGCGAAACATTAAGAGACCTCCAAACACGTATTTCAGAACACCAATACGCAAGATTTTTTTTTTTTTAGATTTTGCCACCGAAGTGGCTAGTTTATTGTGCACCCATGTCTATCCTGTGGACGGTAGCGCAAGAGCATATGGATACACAAAAGGCCAAGGAACTAGGCCCAAAGGGTTAACAGGAATACATATGGATTTATATCTACATATCTATAGTTCAATTATCTGTTACAAGCAAATTTAGGAAATTTGCTTAGTATATCTGGTATCTTATTTTCATTAATAAGATATCTTGACATGTCACATAGGTTATTATACTGTCTGTCTCTGTATTCCTCAATAAGTGGACAATTAAGCACATAGTGTTCAAGAGAGTGACCATATGCCTGATTACATAATTTACATTTAGTTTGATCACCATCTGTGTGCCTCCCAAACTGCCAGAAGTGCTTATAACCAAGCCTAAGCCCGGCCACTACAACATCAGTCAGTCTGTTCACATTGCAAGTTGCTCCATAAACATACTTATCTACGTTCATGTTATCATAGTGGGTTATAGATCTACTCAGGCTTCTAACTGCATTCCTATAACAATCATTTTCATTATTTACTTCTCTCCTAATATTATTCCTAATGCTAGACACAGTTATACCAAAGTTATATTCTACGTTCTCCTTCTGGGTACTCTTCTTGGCTAACTTATCAACTTTATCATGAAGGAGTAATCCAATGTGTGATGGGATCCATAGCAATTGTACATTAATTCCTTTGTCCCTAATTTTTGAGTATCTATACCTGGCTTCCCCAATGAGCATGTTGTTGGAGTCATTATATGAGTCAAGAGCCTTCAATGATGACATAGAATCAGTAATGATGATAGAGTCAAGCTCAGTGTCATAGATTAGCTTTAGCGCCATTAGGATTGCAAACAATTCAGTTTGCAGTGTAGACGCCCAGTTGTTAATTCTTATGCCTAACTCAACAAATTTATTATCGTTCTTAACTAGGGAGGTGGCAACAAGAGCAGATGCAGCCCTGCCAGAAGACTCCTGTTTAGATCCATCAGTGTATGTAACTTGTGATAATTTATTACTACCAGCTAGGTGAGAAATTTCTTCTTGAGCAGTTGCTTTAACAAGTGATTTAAGGAAGGGATTACTAGCAATGAGCTTCTTGGGAGGGACTTGCAGGTATGTCATATTAAATGAACACATCTTCCACGGAGGGGTGAAATGCTCGATGTGGCTAGAGTGTATAAAGTAGTATGAAATGGTCAGTCCATCAGATAGAGCTTGGGCAGCCATACCAATGCCTTTAGAGGTGATCTTGAGCATAGCTGAGGCGTTGGGTATCTTTGCAATTGTGTCCACCGAGGCCTAAATGTTCTGTTCCTCGATGGATGACTTGAGTTTTTCGTTTGAGAGGAGAGTGACGATCCTGTCAAGTCTTTTCACGAAGACAGAACGTTTCGCCTGCAAATTAAAAGAGTTGGAGATTGAAACCCACAATCGTTCAGTCTTGATAGCAGTAGTAGTCAGGATTTTCTCGGCCTCCTCATTGCAGGTCGCAACTAGGAGTCATCCCACACTTACTAAAAACAACAGACAGCCACTCTACAAAGGTGGCAGTAAAGCAGTTGCAAAGAACTACAGATTGATAACACTAACATCCCATATCATGAAAAGCTTAATAATAATAATAATAATAATAATAATAATAATAATAATAATAATAATAATAATAATAATAATAATAATAATAATAATAATAATAAAAATAATAATAATAATGACAATAATATTTTTTTTTTCAATAAGTCGGCCGTCTCCCACCGAGGCAGGGTGACCCAAAAAAGAAAGAAAATCCACAAAAAGAAAATACTTTCATCATCATTTGCAGGGTGAAATCATTAGCTACGTTAAAACTTACAGATATCTTGGTGTAGATGTACCCTTTAACAAATCCACTATACCACAACTAAACAAGAAATGTAAAGCTAGGCTAAATGCTCTCAAAGCTGTTGCTGGCTACAATCCCAACTATGGTGCAAATGTGAGAATCGTGAGAATGATGTACATAGCCTATGTTAGGTCCTTAATTGATTATGCTGCTCCCATGTTGATATTAGCTAGAGAAAGTTCTCTCCGACCCTTGGAGTTAATGCAAAATGAAGCTCTCAGGATTATTCTTGGCTGTCCCAGATCTACAAAAGTTCTTAACATGAGGAAGGAGCTTGGTATTTCTAGTATCAGTGATAGGATTGTTGAAATTAACACTGTACTCGGTATTAGAATGTTGAGAAACGAACCAGACACTGTCACAGTGAATCTTACCAAGTGTCTAGAGGTAAATACACACAGATCTAACTGGATTGTGAAAACGTGCAATTGCATTAAGTTTTATAACCTGCATGAACTGTATCACTGTAGGCAACAAGAGCATTTCACCTCTCCATGGAAGATGTGTTCATTTAATATCACATACCTACAAGTTCCTCCCAAGAAGCTCATTGCTAGTAATCCCTTCCTTAAATCTCTTGTTAGAGCAACTGCTCAAGAAGAAATTTCTCACCTAGCTGGTAGTAACAAGTTATCACAAGTTATATACACTGATGGATCTAAACAGGAGTCTTCTGGCAGGGCTGCATCTGCTCTTGTTGCCACCTCCCTAGTTAAGAACGATAATAAATTTGTTGAGTTAGGCATAAGAATTAACAACTGGGCATCTACACTGCAAACTGAATTGTTTGCAATCCTAATGGCGCTAAAGCTAACCTATGACACTGAGCTTGACTCTATCATCATTACTGATTCTATGTCATCATTGAAGGCTCTTGGCTCATATAATGACTCCAACAACATGCTCATTGGGGAAGCCAGGTATAGATACTCAAAAATTAGGGAAAAAGGAATTAATGTACAATTGCTATGGATCCCATCACACATTGGATTACTCCTTCATGATAAAGTTGATATGTTAGCCAAGAAGAGTATCGAGAAGGAGAATGTAGAATATAACTTTGGTATAACTGTGTCTAGCATTAGGAATAATATTAGGAGAGAAGTAAATAATGAAAATGATTGTTATAGGAATGCAGTTAGAAGCCTGAGTAGATCTATAACCCACTATGATAACATGAACGTAGATAAGTATGTTTATGGAGCAACTTGCAATGTGAACAGACTGACTGATGTTGTAGTGGCCAGGCTTAGGCTTGGTTATAAGTACTTCTGGCAGTTTGGGAGACACACAGATGATGATCAAACTAAATGTAAATTATGTGATCAGGCATATGGTCACTCTCTTGAACACTATGTGCTTAATTGTCCACTTATTGAGGAATACAGAGACAGACAGTATAATAACCTATGTGACATGTCAAGATATCTTATTAATGAAAATAAGATACCAGATATACTAAGCAAATTTCCTAAATTTGCTTGTAACAGATAAGTGAACTATAGATATGTAGATATAAATCCATATGTATTCCTGTTAACCCTTTGGGGCCTAGTTCCTAGGCCTTTTGTGTATCCATATGCTCTCGCGCTACCGTCCACAGGATGGATATGGGGTGCACAATAAACTAGCCACTTCGGTGGCAAAATCTAATCTTTCATCATCATTCAACACTTTCACCACACTCACACATTATCACTGCTTTTGCAGAGGTGCTCAGAATACAACAGTTTAGAAGCATATACATATAAAGATACACAACATATCCCTCCAAACTGCCAATATCCCAAACCCCTCCTTTAAAGTGCAGGCATTGTACTTCCCATTTCCAGGACTCAAGTCCGACTATATGAAAATAACCGGTTTCCCTGAATCCCTTCACTAAATATTACCCTGCTCACACTCCAACAGATCGTCAGGTCCCAAGTATCACTCGTCTCCATTCACTCCTATCTAACACGCTCACGCACGCTTGCTGGAAGTCCAAGCCCCTCGCCCACAAAACCTCCTTTACCCCCTCTTTCCAACCCTTTCGAGGACGACCCCTACCCCTCCTTCCTTCCCCTATAGATTTATACGCTCTCCATGTCATTCTACTTTGATCCATTCTCTCTAAATGACCAAACCACCTCAACAACCCCTCTTCTGTCCTCTGACTAATGCTTTTATTAACTCCACACCTCCTAATTTCCACACTCCGAATTTTCTGCATAATATTTACACCACACATTGCCCTTAGACAGGACATCTCCATTGCCTCCAACCGTCTCCTCGCTGCTGCATTTACCACCCAAGCTTCACATCCATATAAGAGTGTTGGTACTACTATACTTTCATACATTCCCTTCTTTGCCTCCATAGATAACGTTTTTTGACTCCACATATACCTCAACGCACCACTCACCTTTTTTCCGTCATCAATTCTATGATTAACCTCATCCTTCATAAATCCATCCGCCGACACGTCAACTCCCAAGTATCTGAAAACATTCACTTCTTCCATACTCCTCCTCCCCATTTGATATCCAATTTTTCTTTATCTAAATCATTTGATACCCTCATCACCTTACTCTTTTCTATGTTCACTTTCAACTTTCTACCTTTACACACATTCCCAAACTCATCCACTAACCTTTGCAATTTTTCTTTAGAATCTCCCATAAGCACAGTATCATCAGCAAAAAGTAACTGTGTCAATTCCCATTTTGAATTTGATTCCCCATAATTTAATCCCACCCCTCTCCCGAATACCCTAGCATTTACTTCTTTTACAACCCCATCTATAAATATATTAAACAACCATGGTGACATTACACATCCCTGTCTAAGACCTACTTTTACCGGGAAGTATTCTCCCTCTCTTCTACACACCCTAACCTGAGCCTCACTATCCTCATAAAAACTCTTAACAGCATTTAGTAACTTACCACCTATTCCATATACTTGCAACATCTGCCACATTGCTCCTCTATCCACTCTATCATATGCCTTTTCTAAATCCATAAATGCAATAAAAACTTCCCTACCTTTATCTAAATACTGTTCACATATATGCTTCAATGTAAACACTTGATCTACACATCCCCTACCCACTCTGAAGCCTCCTTGCTCATCCGCAATCCTACATTCTGTCTTACCTCTAATTCTTTCAATTATAACCCTACCGTATACTTTTTCTGGTATACTCAGTAAACTTATTCCTCTATAATTTTTACAATCTCTTTTGTCCCTTTCCCTTTATATAAAGGGACTATACATGCTCTCTGCCAATCCCTAGGTACCTTCCCCTCTTTCATACATTTATTAAACAAAAGTACCAACCACTCCATCACTATATCCCCCCCCCCCTGCTTTTAACATTTCTGTCATGATCCCATCAGTTCCAGCTGCTTTACCCCCTTTCATTCTACAAGTACAAGGTATACAGGCCTAGCTGACATCAGTGACACACTTCTGTATAGAAAGTCGCTTGTTATGCAGAGCATTTCGGGCAATTTAGGTCAGTTTTGTCTCAGGATGAGACCCACACAAGTCCACTAACACTCAGGTACCCATTTTGAACTGATGGGTGAACAGGGACAGGGACAGCAGGTATCTTATGGAAACACGTCCTTAATGTTTTCAAGCCGTACCGGAGGAGATTCGATCCCCGGCCCTCAGTGTGTGAGCTGAGTGCGCTAGCGATCGAGCTACGGGACACCGTAGGTTCTAAGGGTTCTAAGAAGCAAGATCGCCAACCACCTAGATTCCCATCAGTTACACAACCCAGGGTAACACGGGTTTAGAGCAAGTCGCTCCAGCCTGTCCCAGCTACTGGACCACTATGACAAGGTTCTGGATGCTATAGAGGGTAAACAAAATGCAGATGTAGTATACACAGACTTTGCCAAAACCTTCGACAAGTGCGACCACGGTGTAATAGAGTACAAACTGCGTGATAAAGGAATAACAGGAAAAGTTGGTAGATGGATCTATAACTTCCTAACAAATAGAACACAAAGACTAATAGTAAATAAAGTCTGAGGCAGCTACAGAGAAAAACTTTGTTCCACTAGGCACAGTACTCGCTCCCATCCTATGCCTCATCCTCATATCTGACATAGAGATGTAAGCCATGACTCCGTGTCTTCCTTTGCAGATGATACCCGAATTGTCATGACAGTGTCCTCAATTGGGGACACTGCAAGACTCCAAGTGAACATGAATCAAATCTTCATATGGGCCACTGAAAACATGAAGTTCAATGAAGAGAAATTTCAACTACTCAGATACGGAAAATCTGAGGAAATTAAAACTGTATCAGGCTATACAATAAATTCTAACCACACAAAAGGACGAAAAAGTAATGTAAAGGACTTGGGTATGATAATGTCGGAGGATCTCACCTTCAAAGATCACAACAATGTATCTACCTCATCTGCTAGAAAAATGATAGGATGGATAATGAGAACCTTCAAAACCAGGGACCCCAAGCCCATGATGGTTCTCTTCGATTCACTTGTTCTCTCTAGGTTGGAATACTGTTGGTTTACCTGGAGTTTACCTGGAGAGAGTTCCGGGGGTCAACGCCCCCGCGGCCCGGTCTGTGACCAGGCCTCCTGGTGGATCAGAGCCTGATCAACCAGGCTGTTACTGCTGGCTGCACGCAAACCAACGTACGAGCCACAGCCCGGCTGGTCAGGAACCGACTTTAGGTGCTTGTCCAGTGCCAGCTTGAAGACTGCCAGGGGTCTGTTGGTAATCCCCCTTATGTATGCTGGGAGGCAGTTGAACAGTCTCGGGCCCCTGACACTTATTGTATGGTCTCTTAACGTGCTAGTGACACCCCTGCTTTTCATTGGGGGATGTTGCATCGTCTGCCAAGTCTTTTGCTTTCGTAGTGAGTGATTTTCGTGTGCAAGTTCGGTACTAGTCCCTCTAGGATTTTCCAGGTGTATATAAACATGTATCTCTCCCACCTGCATTCCAGGGAATACAGGTTCAGGAAACTCAAGCGCTCCCAGTAATTTAGGTGTTTTATCTCCATTATGCACGCCGTGAAGGTTCTTTGTATATTTTCTAGGTCAGCAATTTCACCTGCCTTGAAAGGTGCTGTTAGTGTGCAGCAGTATTCCAGCCTAGATAAAACAAGTGACCTGAAGAGTGTCATCATGGGCTTGGCATCCCTAGTTTTGAAGGTTCTCATTATCCATCCTGTCATTTTTCTAGCAGATGCGATTGATACAGTGTTATGGTCCTTGAAGGTGAGATCCTCCGACATGGTCACTCCCAGGTCTTTGACGTTGGTGTTTCGCTCTATTTTGTGGTCAGAATTTGTTTTGTACTCTGATGAAGTTTTAATTTCCTCGTGTTTACCATATCTGAGTAATTGAAATTTCTCATCGTTGAACTTCATATTGTTTTCTGCAGCCCACTGAAAGATTTGGTTGATGTCCACCTGGAGCCTTGCAGTGTTTACCTGGAGAGTTTACCTGGAGAGAGTTTCGGGGGTCAACGCCCCCGCGGCCCGGTCTGTGACCAGGCTCCTGGTGGATCAGCGCCTGATCAACCAGGCTGTTGCTGCTGGCTGCATACGAGCCACAGCCCGGCTGATCAGGAACTGACTTTAGGTGCTTGTCCAGTGCCAGCTTGAAGACTGCCAGGGGTCTGTTGGTAATCCCCCTTATGTGTGCTGGGAGGCAGTTGAACAGTCTCGGGCCCCTGACACTGGAATGGAAGACACTGTCATGCAGATTCGGGTGTCATCTGCAAAGGAAGACACGGTGCTGTGGCTGACGTCCTTGTCTATGTCAGATATGAGGATGAGGAACAAGATGGGAGCGAGTACTGTGCCTTGTGGAACAGAGCTTTTCACCGTAGCTGCCTCGGACTTTACTCTGTTGACGACTACTCTCTGTGTTCTGTTAGTGAGGAAATTATAGATCCATCGACCGACTTTTCCTGTTATTCCTTTAGTAACTGTGGGACGACCCCCGTGTCCATGCTCCCTCTCCATAGGATGGTAAAGGCTCGTGATAGGGGCTTCTTGCAGTTCTTGATGAACACGGAGTTCCATGAGTCTGGCCCGGGTCAGAGTGCATGGGCAAGTCAATTATCGCCTGTTCGAAGTCATTTGGCGTCAGGATAACATCAGATAGGCTTGTGTTAACCAAATTCTGTGGCTCATAAAAAATTCATTTTGATCTTCAACTCTCAGTCTGGTTAGCGGCTTGCTAAAAACTGAGTCATATTGGGACTTGAGTAGCTCACTCATTTCCTTGCTGCCATCTGTGTAGGACCCATCTTGTTTAAGTAGGGGCCCAATACTGGACGTTGTTCTCGACTTTGGTTTGGCATAGGAGAAGAAATACTTTGGGTTTCTTTCGATTTCATTTATGGCTTTTAGTTCTACCCGCGATTCCTGACTCCTATAAGATTCCTTTAGCTTAAGTTCGATGCTTGCTATTTCTCTGACCAGTGTCTCCCTACGCATTTCAGATATATTGACCTCTTTTAGCCGCTCTGTTATTCTTTTCCGTCGCCTGTAAAGGGAGCGCCTGTCTCTGAATATATTGTTTTTGATGTGGTGACATTTCGTATCAGATCATCATCGTTAGTGAAGATGAGGTCTAGTGTATTCTCCAGTCTAGTAGACTCTATTATTTGCTGGGTTAAATTGAATTGTGTACTAACTGCCCCCTTCAAGGCAGGCGAAATTGCTGACCTGGAGAGTGTACAAAGAACTCTCATGGTACACATAAGTACGATAAAACACCAAAATTACTGGGAACACTTGAAATACCTTGATTTGTATTCCCTGGAACACTGGCGAGAGAGATACATGATAATATACACTTGAAAAATCATAGAAGGATTAGTACCAAACTTGCACACGAAAATCACTCCCTACGAAAGCAAAAGACTCGGCAGGAGATGCAACATTTTACCCTGAAATGTGTCCCTCTTCAGTACAGGAAAGACAGTGTTATAACTTATATTGCCAGGCACACCATCTAAAGGGGACAAAAAGATACAAAACATCCAGACCATAGGAAAACCTGGGTAGCCACAACCACTCAAGACAGAGAGATTTTCAAGTGCCAGGAAGAAAAAAAAACTGCCAGGAAATGGCAGAAATCGTACACCATATTCAATCAATTCTGGAGTGGAATCACAGTCGATGGCCTCCACTCCAAACCAACAGATACAGATATTAGCACCGGAAAAAAAAGTCCCCCCCAGTACCACCAACACCACCAATCCGATGACATTCTTCTTTGCAAATATACAGGGTCTAAAGCCAGCAACGAACAACAAAATACCTTTCATCCGTGGACTGCTTGCAGAGGCAAATGCTATGTTCTTGGCTTTCACTGAGACCCACATAAAGAATCACTTGGACAACGAAATATGGATCCCAGGTTACAACCTATACAGATGTGACAGAGTGAACAGGAATAACAGGAAAAGTTTGTAGATGGATCTATAATTTCTTGGCAAATAGAGCACAAAGAGTAGTAATCAACAGAGTAAAGTCTGAGGCGGCTACGGTGAAAAGCTCTGTTCCGCAAGGCACAGTATTCGCTCCCATCTTGTTCCTCATTCTCATATCTGACATAGACAAGGATGTCAGCCACAGCACTGTGTCTTCCTTAGCAGATGACACCCGAATCTGCATGACAGTGTCTTCTATTGCAGACACTGCAAGACTCCAGGTGGACATCAACCAAATCTTTCAGTGGGCTGCAGAAAACAGCAAGAAGTTCAACGATGAGAAATTTCAATTACTCCGAAATGGTAAACGTGAGGAAATTAAAACTTCATCAGAGTATAAAACAAATTCCAACCACACAGCAGAGCGAAAAACTAACGTCAAAGACCTGGGAGTGATCATGTCGGAGGATCTCACCTTCAATGACCATAACATTGTATCAATCGCAGCTGCTAGAAAAGTGACAGGATGGATAATGAGAACCTTCAAAACTAGGGATGCCAAGCCCATGATGACACTCTTCAGATCGCTTGCTCTATCTAGGCTGGAATATTGCTGCACACTAACAGCACCTTTCAAGGCAGGTGAAATTGCCGACCTAGAAAATGTACAGAGAACCTTCACGGCGCGCATAACGGAGATAAAACACCTCAATTACTGGGAGCGCTTGAGGTTCCTAAACCTGTATTCCCTGGAACGCAGGCGGGAGAGATACATGAATATATACACCTGGAAAATCCTAGAGGAACTACTACCAAACTTACACACGAAAATCACTCCCTACGAAAGCAAAAGACTCGGCAGACGATGCAACATCCCCCCAATGAAAAGCAGAGGTGTCACTAGCACGTTAAGAGACCATACAATAAGTGTCAGGGGCCCGAGACTGTTCAACTGCCTCCCAGCATACATAAGGGGGATCACCAATAGACCCCTGGCTGTCTTCAAACTGGCACTGGACAAGCACCTAAAGTCGGTACCTGACCAGCCGGGCTGTGGCTCGTACGTTGGATTGCGTGCAGCCAGCAGTAACAGCCTGGTTGTTCGGGCCCTGATCCACCATGAGGCCTGGACACAGACCGGGCAGCGGGGGCGTTGACCCCCGGAACTCTCTCTAGGTAAACTCACCAAATTTTGAGTCTCGGTCATAAAAAAAATCGTTTAGATTTTCGACTCTGTCCGGTTAACGGCTCACTGAACACGGAGTCATATTGGAACTTTGGTATCTCACTCATTTCTTTGTTGTCGTCTGTGTAAGTCCCATCTCATCTAAGTAGGGGTCCAATACTGGATGTTGTTTTGGCATAAGAAAAGATTTTTTTTTTTTCCAATTTCATTGATGGCTTTAAGTTCTTGCCTCCTGTCTGATTCCTTAAGCTTATGTTCGATATTTGCTATTTCTCTGACCAGTGCAAGTAAGTAAGTTTATTCAGGTATACACAAATAGTTACATAGAATTACTATACATAGCAGCATTATGTTTAAAGCACTTAGGATAACCCAGAAAGTCAGGCAGAGTGACTTATTTCTTTGGGGTCCCTTTACCTTATTATTATAATATAAAGGTGATAATATCTTATTATTATTCTATAATGGAGATAATATCTTATTATCATACTATTAAAACTACTACACTAGGGTCATTAAGACTATCTACAATACGAGAGTCATTACCAGGAATAAGGTAAAATTACATGTGTGTTAGCTAAAAAAATATACAATTATTCTCCTCTCTTTCTGTCGCTACATTTATTAGGCACCTTCTGGCTCTTCTTGAACTGGTTCATGCTATGACTGGCTTTGACATGTGCGGGCAGTCTGTTCCATTCCTTTATTGCTGTACAATAAAAGGTGTTTGAAGCCTGGCCAATGACCGGGTACTACAAAGTTGTGCTCTCTCCCCCTAGTACTATGATTGCTTTGGTTCCCAACCTTGACAAAATTGACAGCAAGATATTCTGGACACTGTTTGTGAGCAATTTTATAAACATGATTTAGGTTCAGTTGTTTTACTCTGTCTTCAGCATTCAGCATGTCCAACTGCTGTAATTCATCTTGGCCTACATGTTCTCTTGGTCCCAGCCCCAGGATGAATCTTACCATTTTGTTCTGGGTGATTTGCAGTCTATCAGTTTTTTTTTGTCAAGGCAGAGTACCATGAAGAGCAAGCGTAATCCATATGGCATTGTATAAGGGCTAGACATAGGGTCCTGCGAGCCTCAGTAGGTAGACACTGTGCTTGTCTATACAGGAACTTCAGTCTGGCATTCGCTTTCTTTACTACACTGTTCCCTATCAATTCTCCTGACACGCATGGGTCAAAGGGGATTCCCAGATATTTTACTGATGAAACCAAAGTGATGAACTCCCCATTACAATGGACATTAAAATTATTTACCCTTCTCAGTTTATGTTTCGTGCCAAAGAGAATGGCTTCAGTTTTCCCGAGGTGTAATGATAGTTTGTTGTCTACTAACCATTTGCTGCAGGACTCCAGTTCCAATGTTAATATCTTAGCTATATCTTGTGGATCTTTACATGACAATAACAGATGACTGTCATCTGCAAGCAGTATTTCAGGTATAATGGCCCCTTTCAGCAGCTATGTGATTCTTCGTCTTCGCCTGTATAGGTAGGATTTCTCTCTTTCTAGTTTACATCTTCTCTTCTTTTGTCTTAAAAGAATGTGCCTTAAGCAGACCAGAGTTAACTTTTTCTAGGCAAAGGTTTGAATCCGTTCTTGTTTAGGGTATCTTCCCAACTTGTTTCATTTAGGACTTGGTTGACTTAATCCCTAGGGTTATGTAATACTGGAGGCTATATTTATGTAATACTGAAGGCTGGGGTTATGTAATGCTGGGGGTTGGGGTTATGTAATACTGGAGGCTGGGGTTATGTAATACTGGAGGCTGGGGTTATGTAATACTGGGGGCTGGGGTTATGTAATACTGGAGGTTGGGGTTATGTAATACTGGGGGTTGGGGTTATGTAATACTGGAGGCTGGGGTTATGTAATACTGGAGGCTGGGGTTATGTAATACTGGGGGTTGGAGTTATGTAATACTGGAGGTTGGGGTTATGTAATACTGGAGGCTGGGGTTATGTAATACTGGAGGCTGGGGTTATGTAATACTGGAGGCTGGGGTTATGTAATACTGAAGGCCGGGGTTATGTAATACTGGGGGCTGGGGTTATGTAATACTGGAGGCTGGGGTTATGTAATACTGGAGGCTGGGATTATGTAATACTGGGGGTTGGGGTTATGTAATATTGGGGGCGGGGGTTATGTAATACTGGAGGCTGGGGTTATGTAATACTGGAGGCTGGGGTTATGTAATACTGGGGGGGGTTATGTAATACTGGGGTTATGTAATACTGGGGGCTGGGGTTATGTAATACAGGAGGCTGGGGTTATGTAATACTGGAGGCTGGGGTTATGTAATACTGGGGGCTGGGGTTATGTAATACTGGGGGCTGGGGTTATGTAATACTGGAGGCTGGGGTTATGTAATACTGGGGGCTGGGGTTATGTAATACTGGAGGCTGGGGTTATGTAATACTGGAGGCTGGGGTTATGTAATACTGGGGGCTGGGGTTATGTAATACTGGGGGCTGGGGTTATGTAATACTGGAGGCTGGGGTTATGTAATACTGGAGGCTGGGGTTATGTAATACTGGAGGCTGGGGTTATGTAATACTGGAGGCTGGGGTTATGTAATACTGTAGGCTGGGGTTATGTAATACTGGGGGCTGGGGTTATGTAATACTGGAGGCTGGGGTTATGTAATACTGGAGGCTGGGGTTATGTAATACTGGAGGCTGGGGTTATGTAATACTGGAGGCTGGGGTCATGTAATACTGGAGGCTGGGGTTATGTAATACTGGAGGCTGGGGTTATGTAATACTGGGGGCTGGGGTTATGTAATACTGGAGGCTGGGGTTATGTAATACTGGAGGCTGGGGTTATGTAATACTGGAGGCTGGGGTTATGTAATACTGGAGGCTGGGGATATGTAATACTGGAGGCTGGGGTTATGTAATACTGGAGGCTGGGGTTATGTAATATGGGGAGCTGGGGTTATGTAATACTGGAGGCTGGGGTTATGTAATACTGGACGCTGGGGTTATGTAATACTGGAGGCTGAGGTTATGTAATACTGGAGGTTGGTGTTATGTAATACTGGAGGCTGGGGTTATGTAATACTGGAGGCTGGGGTTATGTAATACTGGAGGCTGGGGTTATGTAATACTGGAGGCTGTGGTTATGTAATACTGGAGGCTGGGGTTATGTAATACTGGAGGCTGGGATTATGTAATACTGGAGGCTGGGGTTATGTAATATTGGGGGCTGGGTTTATGTAATACTGGAGGCTGGGGTTATGTAATACTGGAGGCTGGGGTTATGTAATACGGGGGGCTGGGGTTATGTAATACTGGAGGCTGGGGTTATGTAATACTGGAGGCTGAGGTTATGTAATACTGGAGGCTGGGGTTATGTAATACATGAGGCTGGGGTTATGTAATACTGGCGGCTGGGGTTATGTAATACTGGAGGCTGGGGTTATGTAATACTGGAGGCTGGGGTTATGTAATCCTGGAGGCTGGGATTATGTAATACTGGAGGTTGGGGTTATGTAATATTGGGGGCTGGGGTTATGTAATACTGGAGGCTGGGGTTATGTAATACTGGAGGCTGGGGTTATGTAATAGGGGGGGGGGGGGGTTATGTAATACTGGAGGCTGGGGTTATGTAATACTGGAGGTTGGGTTATGTAATACTGGAGGCTGGGGTTATGTAATACTGGAGGCTGGGGTTATGTAATACTGGAGGTTGGGGTTATGTAATACTGGGGGCTGGGGTTATGTAATACTGGAGGCTGGGGTTATGTAATACTGGAGGCTGGGGTTATGTAATACAGGGGGCTGGGGTTATGTAATGCTGGAGGCTGGGGTTATGTAATACTGGAGGATGGGGTTATGTAATACTGGAGGCTGGGTTTATGTAATACTAAAGGCTGGGGTTATGTAATACTGGAGGCTGAGGTTATGTAATACTGGAGGCTGGGGTTATGTAATACTGGAGGCTGGGGTTATGTAATACTGGCGGCTTGGGTTATGTAATACTGGGGGTTGGGGTTATGTAATACTGGAGGCTGGGGTTATGTAATACTGGAGGCTGGGGTTATGTAATACTGGAGGCTGGGGTTATGTAATACTGGAGGGGGGGCTTGTAATACTGGGGGCTTTATGTAATACTGGAGGGCTGGGGTTATGTAATACTGGAGGCTGGGGTTATGTAATACTGGAGGCTGGGGTTATGTAATACTGGTGGCTGGGGTTTTGTAATACTGGGGGCTGGGGTTATGTAATACTGGAGGCTGGGGTTATGTAATACTGGGGGGGGTTGGGGTTATGTAATACTGGAGGCTGGGGTTATGTAATACTGGATGTAATACTGGGGGCTGGGGTTATGTAATACTGGGGTTGGTGTTATGTAATACTGGAGGCTGGGGTTATGTAATACAGGACTGGGGGTAATCCGGGGGGTTGGGGTTATGTAATACTGGAGGCTGGGGTTATGTAATACTGGAGGCTGGGGTTATGTAATACTGGAGGCTGGGGTTATGTAATACTGGAGGCTGGGGTTATGTAATACTGGAGGCTGGGGTTATGTAATACTGGGGGCTGGGGTTATGTAATACTGGAGGCTGGGGTTATGTAATACTGGAGGCTGGGGTTATGTAATACTGGAGGCTGGGGTTATGTAATACTGGAGGCTGGGGTTATGTAATACTGGAGGCTGGGGTTATGTAATACTGGAGGCTGGGGTTATGTAATACTGGAGGCTGGGGTTATGTAATACTGGAGGCTGGGGTTATGTAATACTGGAGGCTGGGGTTATGTAATACTGGAGGCTGGGGTTATGTAATACTGGAGGCTGGGGTTATGTAATACTGGAGGCTGGGGTTATGTAATACTGGAGGCTGGGGTTATGTAATATGGGGTTATGTAATACTGGAGGCTGGGGTTATGTAATACTGGAGGCTGGGGTTATGTAATACTGGAGGCTGGGGTAATCCTGGAGGCTGGGGTTATGTAATACTGGAGGCTGGGGTTATGTAATACTGGAGGCTGGGGTTATGTAATACTGGAGGCTGGGGTTATGTAATACTGGAGGCTGGGGTTATGTAATACTGGAGGCTGGGGTTATGTAATACTGGAGGCTGGGGTTATGTAATACTGGAGGCTGGGGTTATGTAATACTGGAGGCTGGGGTTATGTAATACTGGGGGCTGGGGTTATGTAATACTGGGGGCTGGGGTTATGTAATACTGGAGGCTGGGGTTATGTAATACTGGAGGCTGGGGTTATGTAATACTGGAGGCTGAGGTTATGTAATACTGGGGTTATGTAATACTGGAGGATGGGGTTATGTAATACTGGGGGCTGGGGTTATGTAATACTGGGGGCTGGGGTTATGTAATACTGGAGGTTGGGGTTATGTAATACTGGAGGCTGGGGTTATGTAATACTGGAGGCTGGGGTTATGTAATACTGGGGCTGGGGTTATGTAATACTGGAGGCTAGGGTTATGTAATACTGGAGGCTGGGGTTATGTAATACTGGAGGCTGGGGATATGTAATACTGGGGGTTGGGGTTATGTAATACTGGGGGCTGGGGTTATGTAATACTGGAGGCTGGGGTTATGTAATACTGGAGGCTGGGGTTATGTAATACTGGAGGTTAGGGTTATGTAATACTGGAGGCTGGGGTTATGTAATACTGGAGGCTGGGGTTATGTAATACTGGAGGCTGGGGTTATGTAATACTGGGGGCTGGGGTTATGTAATACTGGAGGCTGGGGTTATGTAATACTGGAGGCTGGGGTTATGTAATACTGGAGGCTGGGGTTATGTAATACTGGAGGCTGGGGTTATGTAATACTGGAGGCTGGGGTTATGTAATACTGGAGGCTGGGGTTATGTAATACTGGGGGCTGGGGTTATGTAATACTGGAGGCTGGGGTTATGTAATACTGGAGGCTGGGGTTATGTAATACTGGAGGCTGGGGTTATGTAATACTGGAGGCTGGGGTTATGTAATACTGGAGGCTGGGGTTATGTAATACTGGGGGCTGGGGTTATGTAATACTGGAGGCTGGGGTTATGTAATACTGGAGGCTGGGGTTATGTAATACTGGGGGCTGGGGTTATGTAATACTGGAGGCTGGGGTTATGTAATACTGGAGGCTGGGGTTATGTAATACTGGAGGCTGGGGTTATGTAATACTGGAGGCTGGGGTTATGTAATACTGGAGGCTGGGGTTATGTAATACTGGAGGTTGGGGGTTATGTAACACTGGAGGCTGGGGTTATGTAATACTGGAGGTTGGGGTTATGTAATACTGGAGGTTGGGTTTATGTAATACTGGAGGCTGGGGTTATGTAATACTGGAGGTTGGGGTTATGTAATACTGGAGGTTGGGGTTATGTAATACTGGAGGCTGGGGTTATGTAATACTGGAGGCTGGGGTTATGTAATACTGGAGGCTGGGGTTATGTAATACTGGAGGCTGGGGTTATGTAATACTGGGGGTTGGGGTTATGTAATACTGGAGGTTGGGGTTATGTAATACTGGGGGCTGGGGTTATGTAATACTGGAGGTTGGGGTTATGTAATACTGGAGGTTGGGGTTATGTAATCCTGGAGGCTGGGGTTATGTAATACTGGAGGCTGGGGTTATGTAATACTGGAGGCTGGGGTTATGTAATACTGGAGGCTGGGGTTATGTAATACTGGAGGCTGGGGTTATGTAATACTGGGGGCTGGGGTTATGCAATACTGGAGGCTGGGGTTATGTAATACTGGAGGCTGGGGTTATGTAATACTAGAGGCTGGGGTTATGTAATACTGGGGGCTGGGGTTATGTAATACTGGAGGCTGGGGTTATGTAATACTGGAGGCTGGGGTTATGTAATACTGGATGCTGGGGTTATGTAATACTGGGGGCTGGGGTTATGTAATACTGGAGGCTGGGGTTATGTAATACTGTGGGCTGGGGTTATGGCTGGGGTTATGTAATACTGGAGGCTGGGGTTATGTAATACTGGAGGCTGGGGTTATGTAATACTGGAGGCTGGGGTTATGTAATACTGGAGGCTGGGGTTATGTAATACTGGAGGCTGGGGTTATGTAATACTGGAGGCTGGGGTTATGTAATACTGGAGGCTGGGGTTATGTAATACTGGAGGCTGGGGTTATGTAATACTGGAGGCTGGGGTTATGTAATACTGCGGGCTGGGGTTATGTAATACTGGGGGTTGGGGTTATGTAATACTGGAGGCTGGGGTTATGTAATACTGGAGGCTGGGGTTATGTAATACTGGAGGCTGGGGTTATGTAATACTGGGGGTTTGGGTTATGTAATACTGGAGGCTGGGGTTATGTAATACTGGAGGTTGGGGTTATGTAATACTGGGGGCTGGGGTTATGTAATACTGGGGGCTTGGGTTATGTAATACTGGGGGCTGGGGTTATGTAATACGGGGGGTTGGGGTTATGTAATACTGGAGGCTGGGGTTATGTAATACTGGAGGCTGGGGTTATGTAATACTGGAGGTTGGGGTTATGTAATACTGGGGGTTGGGGTTATGTAATACTGGAGGCTGGAGTTATGTAATACTGGAGGCTGGGGTTATGTAATACTGGAGGCTGGGGTTATGTAATACTGGGGGTTGGCGTTATGTAATACTGGAGGCTGGGGTTATGTAATACTGGAGACTGGGGTTATGTAATACTGGAGGCTGGAGTTATGTAATACTGGAGGCTGGGGTTATGTAATACTGGAGGCTGGGGTTATGTAATACTGGAGGCTGGAGTTATGTAATACTGGAGGCTGGGGTTATGTAATACTGGAGGCTGGGGTTATGTAATACTTGGGGTTGGCGTTATGTAATACTGGAGGCTGGGGTTATGTAATACTGGAGGCTGGGGTTATGTAATACTGGAGGCTGGTAGTGACCCGGTGGCCTGGTGGCTAAAGCTCCCGCTTCACACACTGAGGGCCCGGGTTCGATTCCCGGCGGGTGGAAACATTTCGACACGTTTCTTTACACCTGTTGTCGTGTTCACCTAGCAGCAAATAGGTACCTGGGTGTTAGTCGACTGGTGTGGGTCGCATCCTGGGGGACAAGATTAAGGACCCCAATGGAAATAAGTTAGACAGTCCTCGATGACGCACTGACTTTCTTGGGTTATCCTGGGTGGCTAACCCTCCGGGGTTAAAAATCCGAACGAAATCTTATCTTAATACTGAGGGTTGGGGTTATGTAATACTGGGGGTTGGGGTTATGTAATACTGGAGGTTGGGGTTATGTAATACTGGGGGTTGGGGTTATGTAACACTGGAGGCTGGGGTTATGTAATACTGGAGGCTGGGGTTATGTAATACTGGGGGCTGGGGTTATGTAATACTGGAGGCTGGGGTTATGTAATACTGGAGGCTGGGGTTATGTAATACTGGGGGCTGGGGTTATGTAATACTGGAGGCTGGGGTTATGTAATACTGGGGGCTGGGGTTATGTAATACTGGAGGCTGGGGTTATGTAATACTGGAGGCTGGGGTTATGTAATACTGGGGGCTGGGGTTATGTAATACTGGAGGCTGGGGTTATGTAATACTGGAGGCTGGGGTTATGTAATACTGGGGGCTGGGGTTATGTAATACTGGAGGCTGGGGTTATGTAATACTGGGCCCTGGGGTTATGTAATACTGGAGGCTGGGGTTATGTAATACTGGAGGCTGGGGTTATGTAGTACTGGGGGCTGGGGTTATGTAATACTGGAGGCTGGGGTTATGTAATACTGGGGGCTGGGGTTATGTAATACTGGAGGCTGGGGTTATGTAATACTGGAGGCTGGGGTTATGTAATACTGGGGGCTGGGGTTATGTAATACTGGGGGCTGGGGTTATGTAATACTGGAGGCTGGGGTTATGTAATACTGGGGGCTGGGGTTATGTAATACTGGGGGCTGGGGTTATGTAATACTGGAGGTTGGGGTTATGTAATACTGGAGGTTGGGGTTATGTAATACTGGGGGCTGGGGTTATGTAATACTGGGGGCTGGGGTTATGTAATACTGGAGGCTGGGGTTATGTAATACTGGGGGCTGGGGTTATGTAATACTGGGGGCTGGGGTTATGTAATACTGGAGGCTGGGGTTATGTAATACTGGAGGCTGGGGTTATGTAATACTGGGGGCTGGGGTTATGTAATACTGGAGGCTGGGGTTATGTAATACTGGAGGCTGGGGTTATGTAATACTGGAGGCTGGGGTTATGTAATACTGGGGGCTGGGGTTGTGTAATACTGGGGGCTGGGGTTATGTAATACTGGAGGCTGGGGTTATGTAATACTGGGGGCTGGGGTTATGTAATACTGGAGGCTGGGGTTATGTAATACTGGAGGCTGGGGTTATGTAATACTGGAGGCTGGGGTTATGTAATACTGGAGGCTGGGGTTATGTAATACGGGGGGCTGGGGTTATGTAATACTGGAGGCTGGGGTTATGTAATACTGGGGGCTGGGGTTATGTAATACTGGAGGCTGGGGTTATGTAATACTGAGGGCTGGGGTAATGTAATACTGGAGGCTAGGGTTATGTAATACTGGGGGTTGGGGTTATGTAATACTGGAGGCTGGGGTTATGTAATACTGGAGGCTGGGGTTATGTAATACTGGAGGCTGGGGTTATGTAATACTGGAGGTTAGGGTTATGTAATACTGGAGGCTGGGGTTATGTAATACTGGAGGCTGGGGTTATGTAATACTGGGGGCTGGGGTTATGCAATACTGGAGGCTGGGGTTATGTAATACTGGGATACCTTCCTCGGATCATGCAGCTGCCAAAATGTATTTAATTATTATTTTTATTATTATTATCATTATTATTATTATTATTGTAATTATTATATGTATTATTATTATTATAATTATTATTATTATTATTATTATTATTATTATTATTATTATTATTATTATTATTATTATTATTATTATTATTGTTATTATTATTATTATCATTAATTATTAATAATACTACTAATAATATAATACTATTATTATTAATATA